>NC_092799.1:5559449-5770471 GCF_918797505.1 Bemisia tabaci
ATTTTACCTCTCAAATTCGAAGGGTGGCACACGTAAATTATTTTTGATTACGACTTTTCAAAAGTTGAAAAAACAATCTTCGTTTGTGGTGTAAACACACGTAAGTTTTAAAACTCAACCACTCTTTGCCGCGTTTGACCGAAATGACGGTCAGTGCTCTCATGAATAGCATCATTTCCCTTGTTCCGAGATTTATTTCCGAGGGTAATCCAGGGAAGCCGAAAATATGGAGCATACGGCGTTTTGCAGTCTCGCAAGTATGCAAACCCGCAGAAAACATTTTCATCTGGCTTGAATAATTTATAAAGTTTTGACTGAAATCTAGTTCCACCGAAGAATGCATTAACTACCCTCGCAAACCACTATTATTGTGAATAAGTTCAGATAACGATAAAATATACCAAATTGCAGCCCGCATTATTGTGTTCGTGGGAAAAAATGAAAGACCAAGTGTTCCTTAACAAAGTTTGAGTTTCTTTCTCCACTCGGCACTGAAAATGTTTACAACCACAACACAATGGAGTAATTAAGAACGCTGCCATGATGGCAACAGCCAACCTGGTAAAAAACCCGCTGTGCATGGAGCGGGCTAGTCAGCAGGAACATCCGGGAGATACAGGTGATTTGGAAGCATACAATAATAAACAATCAAAGGAATTGTTCAATTCTAAATTTGAACGAACATATTGAACGAACTGTTGGCCGAACTGGCCATGACATTTAATTTTTTTGATCGAACATTTGTTGCTTAAGGAGTTATTGAGTATTATAGTGAACATTTTGCAGAGTTTGCCTATTTTTTGTCGGACTTTATTAACAAAGGCACCAAATTTTAAATTTGACATGTTTATAATTGTCCTTTTTTGACCGGACGTTTTTATCTGCCTATGAAATAATTCAACACAATATTCTGGAAGTTGTGTAGCAACCCACCTCAATGTGAAATCAATAAAACAAAATCACCAATGAAACATCTAAAACAGAGCGGAGCGGCACGGCATGATGCCAGCGCGGAACAACCTAACCAAGCGGCGCCTACAAACCTAAAGGGATACTTCACGGCATTACGCAATGCTTGAAGTATCCCTTAGGTTTGCGCCGTACAAGGCGCTCTTTCAAGCAACTGTTTCACAACAGAGGTGTTGTTGCAACAGCATATATGTAAATTGAGGCACTCCAACATCATGGAGGAATGACAGGCATCTTTCGAGAGTAAGAGATTCTTTCCTCGCAAAATAAAATCACTACTTTATTTTTTTCACCTCGGGAAAATACTCAACGGGCAATTCTCTTAAATGCTGCCGTGAGATTCTTGCTCTGTGGCGAAGAAGAAATTCTGCAAAAAACTTCAAGTAATGATGTCATTTGTTCTCCTTTAAACACATAACTATAGAAGGCGGGCGATTTTTCAGAACCGCAAAACGCGTTATTGTGAAGATGGCCAACTTACCCGTCGTACTGTGTCCCATTCTCTCTTATCCACTTTCTTAATAAACCTCCTTTGTTTAGACAAAAAACCGTTGCGTCCTACGCAAAATGAGCGGCCATGCCGTCACACTTTGAAATAAAAAAATCTCTGTGTATTTACTAATGAAAAGGTTCAGTAAAAATTACCAAGAATTCGGGGTTCTATTTGGTGTCCAATTTTTTCTTGGTAAAAATCCCTATGAGCTACAGAATTGGTAATTTTACGAGAAGTCGCTCTGTAAAATTAGCTGACTTTCTCGGTAATTTTACTGCGACCTACGGTTTATAACGCCATTATTTTTTATTGACGGTGGTTAGAATTACCGAGATAATACATGGCAAAATTACGAGGAATTAGCATTACTAGTTAACAGTGGGCTATTCTTACTTTAAAAAAAAAACAGAACAGTAAAAATACGGTTAGTATCGGTTAGCTTACAGTCGTTGGCTTGGTGTAATATACAATAATTGGTATAAAAAGTGAGATGGTAAGTGTACCAAATGGACCGTGGTAACGCCGAGAATATTTTTTTTAGTGCGGAACGAGGAAAATCACATGAAATGAAAGTCGGTAGCCGTAAAAAGCGTCTAGTATCCCCGAAGCCGGAGCCTTCAACGTCATGCACGTCATTTGCCATTCGTCTCGCGGATGATGAGCGACCGTTGACCAAGTTACCGTCCAGTTCCCGGATCCGGACATCGTTTATTCATTTCCGCTTTCATCTCCCCGCGCCGAGTGTTTTGGATCGAGGGATCCTCTGATGTAAAAGTTTCGCGCTTTCTCTCTGTCATCCGTGACCTGCGGGCTTAAAGGATTTCAGGAAAAGTTCGACAAACAACCGCGCTGCACCGCACGCAGCCTAAATTTCACACGAGGGCACTCTACGCTTCAACTCCGATCAGAAAAAAACCCGAATACTGCACTCGGGATCTATCGGGCGGATTTAAGGAGGATCAGCCTGAGCGCGTAGAACATCGTCTAAATTTTCTCCAGTTTTTTAGTTTTTTAACGGGAGATCAAGCAGGAATGCAACGTGAAATGGATCGCATCTAGCAAAAAGGAACCAGCGCGATTACAGTGTCGTCAAAATGGACCACATTTTGCAATGAGGAACCACTATTTCTGGCTCATTTTAGAAACAGCATTTATGCCATTCGTTTCCCTATGCAGAAAGGTACTTTTACCGAAGAGTCAGAGATAGTGGTTCCATATTGTAAAATGCAGTCCAGATGTTGCTTCTTCCTAATTGTTTACAAAATATCTCAGAAAAGCAAATAGTTTTTGCTTCCCACCAAAAATTGTTAATTTCAAAGGAAAATAATTGTGTACATTTTAATACTGTACACATGTTGAGTACTTTTAACGTATTTTTGCCGTATTCCTGGGTATTATATGGGTATGCGGATTTTTGGGCGCCAAGTCGCAACCCGGGTGGGGTTTCGCGCGCCGGGGTATCCCTTATCTGCGGCCCATTAATCAAATTTAAGTGTATTTCCAAGGCAAGGAGGAAGATTCCTCACAATACTAATTACTTGTCGTTTATTATTAATGAGCCGCATTATGATTAAACTCTTTCGATTCCCGGATTTCACTTTTCGTTCCGCCGCCTTTTTCCCTTTTTCCGCGCCCGAGCTTATTAATCGGCCGGCTAATAGTTTCAGGATGCGCTAAAACCCAACAACCCCCGCCCCGAACTATCTTCGCGCTCCATTAAAACGCACACACACCAGGGTTGACTGGGTAATCGACTTGCGCGGTTTTACCGCCGACCGATTCAGTTTCGGGAGATTTAATTTTCCACCTCCGTGGCCTCCGGATCCCGGGATTCATTGCCCCGGCTTCGGGGTATTTCCCGGGGACGGGACCGGAAAACCGCGTAAGAGTAACGGGAACCCGCCGCACTTACGCGGTTTTCGGTGGAGGGTCGCGAGGCGCGAGGTCCTGATTGATTGATCTGATTAGACACACTCAATTGTTTCGTTTGCGCGCGGGAGGGCGCCCCTTCCCCCCCCCTTCCCCCCTCTGCCCCGAAATAGCTTTGTTTCCGAAAGAAATACGTGAGGAGGGACGCGGAGGGAGGGTAGACGTATTTCGACCGGCTGAGGAAAAACACCGTATGGAACACTTAGACGCTGCCACGTTTATTTAGATGACGTCGTTTCCCTGACGAACAAGGAATTTATATCTCCAGATCGTAGTCGATAGTAGTTCGGTGTATCGTTTGGTTCAAAATAATAGAACATTCCCTCAAATAAAAATTCTAGGATTCAATTTGGTTGGAAAAGCTGAAAATGAGAAAATTCCTAACAATTTCACTTTTCATCGCCGTTTGATACTCGAAAGAATAAAAATTCGATCACAAAATACCGGTTCCTTAGATTTCTAAATTGACTTTTGAGGATATGTTTACATATTTAACCAATGGATATCGATACAATCTCACCTGTTTGATGTATCAAATACGATCTATTTGGACGTATTTCTGCCAAACGGAACTAAGTACATTAAGACTTGAGCTCTCAGACCTATAAGAATATTATGTGTAACAAGGCTCATGTCATAATTTACATAGTTCCTTTGGTTAAAATACGCCCATTTATGCTAAAACGGAATCCGAGACGGGTGAAAAAGATGGAGTGTGCTCGTTAGTTGAGGGCCGTAAGAATGAATGGGAACTATAAGGCACCAGTGACGTCAGCGTCGACGATGGAAACGACCCTTCGCGGATCCGAGTTTATAACTCATGAGCCCTGTCCACAACGCACTATGGTCCAAAACTCAAGAATATGAAGAAATGCGTCGGATAATGACTGAAAGATCACGTGAGTTTCGTAACTGATGTTTTTTGAGTCGCTAATTTCGAATATGATGTCAAATTGCCAACATTTTAACACCCTGACCTATTAATTGTTGGCAAGTTTATGGCACGCTACTGCGCGGCGTGCTTGCCAGCTCGAAACGCGCACTGACCCCTACAAACCTAAAGGGATACTTCAAGCATTGCGTAATGCGTGAAGTATTCCTTTAGGTTTGTAGGCGTCAGTGCGCGTTCCGCGCTGGCAGCACGCCGAACGCTCTGTCACATGCCCACGGCTCATGAGGTAGCATATTTTTGCGTTTAGTTCCTTTTGATTAAATAATGTAAAATCGCAATTTTCCATTTTCTCAAAAGAGATCACGCCCAGTTTTGCATTGTTTCCAATGCAGCTTGCACGAGCACATCTCGTCTTTCCCAAGCGTCTTTAATTCCTTTTAGGAATAAAATTTTAAATACGTCCTTTTTGAAGGGGCAAATCGACCAAATAATCCATTTTTAACAAGAACGTGACCGTCCGATTTGTGTTCCAAATTTTGCCAATTGCAGTGTGTAACAAGGAGAGAAATCCCCGAAATGTTCAATTACATTGCCTAAAAGTTTCCCATATGAGGTAAAAATGAGTTTAATTATTTGGCAACGTTGAAATTTAGATGTGTTCTTTGTCCATACATTTGATACGATGATGTATTTATTTTTGAGAAGAGTTTTCAATATTTTACCTTGAAATCATTCGACTCTCCAGGTTACATTGGATAGAATGAAGTAAAGTGAAGACTTGGCATTTTCAAAAATTATTTACAATTTTAGCTCGAATTTAATTTAGTGATATGAAGGCTGCGGTTCGCATGGTAATGTCATACAACAAGTCATCCGGCTAAGTGAAACATTCGCGTAAAATATGGAGACGGCATACTTAGGCAGATACGCGGGATGATTTTCTTTTGCATTTTTGCAGATGTATTATTTTTGTTTTAGAATGTATATCTGCAGGAGGATTTAAAATATTTAATCGAATTTAGAATTCAATACAGTCGTAAGTGGTTTTTAAGTGCTCCCTGTTTGCGAATTTTCATAATGCACGTCTTAAGTGCCGTTCTACTGCGGGACGCAATCTCAATTCTTTGGCTGTCCTAAAATATTGCATAAACGTCCTCATTAAAACTCTCGTAAAATATCTTTATCCAGTTTTCTTATCATCCCGTACAATCGCTAATAAAATTCTGCAGACAAGTTTCTAGTTACAGGATGGTGACGTCATAAGCCTGCACCATTACGCAGAGTCTGTGCGACTCTCTAGTTCCCAGAAAATATCGGAAGAAATTTGGCAAAGTGCCGATGTTCGAACGTTGTTTCGCCACAGCGCGGCAGTATTTAAGCCGCGTTTTGATTTCCTTTCGCCGTGACGCATTTCAATTTTTCTTCGGTGCAACAATGAAGCCTGCGAATTGACTCACTGCAACCGTGCCGCACATGGCTCCCTTCCCCTTCGCCCCGTTCGCCCCTGCCCCCGCACGTCCAATCCGAGGCTCTTTATCTGTAGCCTTCACTGTGATTGTCAGACGTATGTGCCCGGGTCTTGAGACGGAAATGGTCTGCCTCGCGCATTGTGCGCTCCAAAGAGTTTTTCATAAAAGTTTCCGAGTGCTGATTCCTTTTCAATCATTTTATCTGACGTCGGGTCGGCGAGTGGGGGGGGGGGGGCGTAAAAAAATCCTCGTTGAAGAATTTCTTCGACGGTTGACTTGCTCTCGCGAGCTTTACGGCCGGGATAAGGCGAGTGATATTGGATGGTTTACGGTGGATCCATTTAATAAAATGAACGGATGTTCTCCGTGATGGAAAGCGTTAGGCTCCTTTTTTGGCCGGGAAGCTCATTTAGTGAGAACCGTTACGAGGATCGCGTAAGCTCGATAGTATAATAGAATAGAACGAGGGAGGGGAGAGGGAGAGGGAGACGTTCGAATTATCTCGAAAGTGCGCGAGATCTACAACTCCTGAGCACTAACTTGCTTGTATTATTGTCACCGAGGATTTTCTATCGCATTGATGTTGTCAAGCCGTGCCCAAGAAGCATTTTGCAACGGAAAATCGCAATATTTTGAAATTTATTTGTGTTTTTACTATTTTTTGTCGATAAAATTGCCATGGTCATCAATATCTGAGCGATTATCCTCCTTCTAGTCGCAATTTTATCTCTATAAAATCGTGTACGATAAAATCGAAATTTATCTCAATTTATCACGATTTTTTGTTCGATAACATTGCGATAAATCGTTGTCGATAAAACAGCGATTTTATTGCAAATTTATGTGATGAAATCGCAATTTTATATTCGATAATATTGCAGTTAATTGACATCGATAACATCGCGATACATTCCCCGATTAAATCGCAACTTGTCGCGATTACTTCTGCGTGGGTGGAAGAAAAAAAGGAATCCTAGGAGTGTGAGGATAAAAATGGCACGAGCTTATTTTTGTAAAAAAAATTGAATTGATTCGGTCAATTTTTCGACCTCGGAATAGAGTCACATTCCTTCTCCCGGAAAACGACGAATTTAATAAGTTCCCTTATTCGTATTATCGGATTCTTACACATTTTTTTTTTGCGAAACAAATCGAACGCCAAGCAACCGTGAAAAATTGGGCCGCATAGCAGTCTGAGGTACAAAGACACCTTACTTTTTCATGATGAGAATGATTTGTCCGAAACTTTCTCTCCGGCAACAGTGCCCATCGCGACCAACGGGCACTTGGGACTCCCCTTGCGCTTGGCGGCGGCGGCGGCGGGGGGGGGGGGGTAATTCGGAGCAATATCATTAAAGTTTCTTTATCCGGGCTCGAATAATTGCGACTGTTCCGAAAGAAATATTAAAGTTTGAAACCCTCGGTTAGCAGGTAAAACATAGGGGGGGCCAAGTATCCGTGTCCCACGGATTGATTTATCCCCGCTTCGTGCAACCGGTGCGCTTCCTCCCCGCCGAGCCAAAACGCGTATCTGCATAGTGTTTTCTGTTCGGGTTACGTCGTTCTTGCTCACCGCGACAACGGGAACGTGACTGTTACCCGTCGCGAAGATGGCGAAGTCGATTATAGCGGCGCCGCATACCTGGCGGATTCGGAATTAAACGGATCGTCGGGAAATCGGATTTTAATACCCTCGGGTGGGCGCTTCCGGATTCGACGCACGCCTCCAATGCGAGCATAAATAAGTTGTAATAAACCAATCGGGATGGTGTGTGTATGGGGCTAGGCATAGGAGAAACGCCGTATGAGCCATCATGTGTTGCTAAATTTCCTTCGAAAAATAACGAATTTTCAGGAAAATTTGTGAACATTTTCCCTCTGGGATTCCAGAATATTTTGTTTGAAATTTGAAGTATAAATAAGTTGTAACAAACCAATCGGGATGGTGTGTGTATGGGGCCGTGCTTAGGTGAAACGCCGTATGAGCCACCAGGCGCTGATACATTTCCTTCGAAAAAAACGGAATTTTCAGGAAAATTTGTGCATATTTTTCTTCGGGATTTCGGAATATTTTGTTCGCGATTTCAGAATATTTTGTTCGCGATTTCATTTTTTTTCTTTTTTCTTTATTTTTTATTTTTTTAGTGCCCATGAGAAGAAGTTGGGAATCTGGGCGAAGATATGACAGTTTAACCATCTTATTTCCTCGGGTTTGGTATAAATCGAGTCCAAGGGGTTTCGACTCTCACCCGTTTCGTCCCAACACCCCAACAATAACATGGGGCTGGTTTCGGCCGTGGTGATCGTCTAGATGGTTAAGCTATATCATATGCGATGAATTTGATGTAAAAAATCTGAAAATTTCGAGGAAAAATATTCATAACTTTCTTCAAAACTTGATCTTTTCTGAGAGGAAAATTGGCAACATTCGAATGCTCATACAGCGTTTTTCCTTAGCGCGGTAGTATGGGGCCGTTCATAAATTACGTCACGCTCTTGGAAGGGGTGGTTAGGCTCGCGTGACGGATGCGTGACGGTCGTAGAATGGGGAGGACCAAAACTGCGCGACTTGAGTTTTTGATTGACTAAGTTTTCTTGCCTATTTTTTTTTTGTTTTATTTTTTGTATATTTTTTTCTCTTTCGAACTGAATTTAAATGTAGTCATGCCGGGTTGATGGAACAGAAAAATCAAGACAAATATTATCAATAGCTGGAATTTTACTTTCCGCGAAATAATTCGCTTGACCATTTATGTAACAATTACGTTCCTCCAGACAGTTGAATATCTGCGTCAAAAAGATGCGAGTTGATATGAACCATCAGAAACTGCCATAGAGAAATATTCATAACTTTTCGTATAAATGCGTAGTTTTTTAGAGAAATTTGGCAACATTCGAACATTTACCGCGTCTTTCCTTAGCATGGCAGTATGCGTCAATTTATTGATAATTCCTCAAATATAAGGAATAGTTCCTCAGGATAAGTAGAAACATCCATACAGCTAAGCAGAGGATACAACTTAATTAACTTCCGTGTGGTGTTAGGTTGTCTCTTCGAAATTGAAGGCGAACTAGGAATGATTTAGTTTCCAAGCAGCGTCGCTCCAACTCGCACGCCGTATGTTTCATTCACTTATTAAGTATTTTTAAAAGAAAAGAAGAAGTTGCACTATTTCGAAAACACTGTAATCTCGCTGGTTCCGTTTTGCTAAATGCGATCAAATCTAACAAATTCAATTGATTTGACGAAATGCCTGATTCGACTAATTGGCACATCTGGATGGTGAATAGAAATACTACTTAGCTCGTAAACCTCATCCGGACAGCTTTCGAACAAGAAGCCGGTTGGCGCTCGGTGACATGAATGAAAGTACGAGCTCTTAAAAGCCCACAACTAACCCGACACCGAGTCCCACTTCCTAACACGGACAATGTTGCTTCGACCAGGCTGCGTTGCCAGGGAAGAACGCCGTATGAACATTCGAGCGTTGCCAAATTTCCTTCGATAAAATGTTTATTTTTGGGGAAAGTTATGAATATTTTTCCTCGAAATTTTCAGGAACTTTATAGATGAAATTACGAACAAAATTATCTGAAAAATTGGAAGAAATATATTCAAAATTTTACCAGGGGATTCTTGTTTCATCAAATTAAATTTGGCAACGTCTGAAGGTTCATACGGCGTTTCTCCTTAGCGCGGCAATAGTGCTGTCCGTCTGGAAACTCCATAAACTTAATGAACTGCATAATTCGGGCCTGAGATTATTCTCCGGCCAAGTTTCGCGCAGGCCCCTTAATTCCCGGCCCAAGTTCCGCACACCCAATTAGCGCGCGACCGCGGAAAATTAACTTCCCGTTTACAGCCAATCAATAACGTTTTGACGTGGGCCATGCGACTCCCCGCCAAGCCGCGTCTTCCAGATACGTTGGTCGGATCGTCGCTAAGACTTGTTCCAACTACTCGTTTCGAATGCTCTTTACGCTTGAAAGCACACGGAGAGAAAAACTTCGTGCGTGGAACCCGAAGTCTAGGTCATATGGATCTCTGAAGTTTTCGAATTGAGCATCTGAACACTTTAGGTCCAGCTGCTGAGGTTCGGATCACACATCTGAAACTTCAGTTCTTACATCTGAAGTACTTCAGATGTGAGAACCGAAGTTTTTCGGAAGTGAGAACCGAAGTTTTTTGAATGTGAAAACCGAAGTACTTCAGATGTAAGAACTGAAGTTTCAGATGTGTGATCCAAACCTCAGCAGCTGTGCCTAAAGTTTTCAGATGCTCAATCCGAAAACTTTAGAGATCCATATGACCTAAACTTCGGGTCCCACGCTCGAAGTTTTTTTCTCCGTGCAGAGAGGATACCTCGAAGTAGTCGTAAACCTCAATAGAGAAAGTGTGGTCTCTACATGGAGAAAACAGATGGTTGTAATTAAATACCAAAGTTGCTAGGCTAAGTAACTATGGTTTTCAGTCATGGCTTGAAGTCAGATTACTTGGAGTAACCAACAGAAAAATGTATCACAATCCCAACTGGACCGCTTTAAACAGAAAGGAACCAAGCCACATCAGCTATTGCCAAATTTAAGTGGATAATTTAATTTTTTACATGAAAACAACTGTGCTGATTTTTGTGCCAATTTCAGTGAGTTTTCTGGATATTATGAGGCAACTTCCCAAAAAATTTCAAAGGAATCCGCACCAACATTTTCTTGTAAAAAATTAAATTTCCCTCTTAAATTTAGCAATAGGTGTCGTGGCTTGGTTCCTTTCTGCCAAACGCAGTCCAACTATACTCCTAGCTGATTTTGGCGCCAGATTTAGAGTAGTTGCGCAAGCCAAAGGTATGGTCTAGTCAGCTGGAAGTGTGGTTGGATCAACTATACCTCTAGCTGGTGCCCTCTCAGTCAGCATAAGTGTGGCTGGATTAGCTATACCGATGGCTGGTGCCTTTACATCTCTAGATAGTGCAACTCTTAATGCTGGCGCCAAAATCAGCTGGAAGTATACTTAAGATTGTATTACTTTTTTTCAGTGCCCAAGTTCTTGACTGAGACTTGTATTTTCCAGTAAATAGCTCGGTTATCTGAGCTAAAATTCCGTTCCCGTGCTGATAAAAATATTTGTGTTCTTGCGTTACTTGTGATTAATATAGGAAGTGAAACACAAACCAAGCAACATTTTGTGTTGCCTTTGGTACGATTACGGTGAATTTTACGCAGAAAGTGACCCTACCTTGAAAGTTCAGAAAATCCATTCTAGATCCCTCAGGCCCCTTCCACCCATCACAAGGCCATAAATGGAAAAACAACGGATTTCAAAAACTTTGGACCCACGGCCATTAAACAGAAATTGATTCAATTAAGCACCGTGCTGCTCTATTCGAGCAGCATTGCAAATCTTTCAAGTCGTTTTTGCAAAGAATAGCTCGATTGCGATTTGAAGTTCCGCACGCGGCCCAATTAGCGGAAGACGGCGCAAAATTAACTTGGGATTTACAGCCAATCAAGAACATTTTGACACGGGCGTCTCCAAAATACGTCGACGGCGAATCCCTCGCTAAGACTCGCGTGACGAAGAGTATCCCAGCCCTGCTGCGGAAAAGAACAGTAACTCCATCACACGAACAAGCCCACGGTTAGCACGTGCTCTTACACGCCGCGAGGCTCTTTTCAGGATGGAGTTGCTGTCCTTTTCCGCAACAACGTAGATCTCTCCCGTGTTCTGTTCCTACGGCAGACGGCAGTAACTCCATCCGGATGTGAGCCGCGGTTAGCACGTGCTCCTAGACGCTACGAGGACCGACTCAGGGTGGAGTTACTGTTCTCTTTCGTAGCATGAAGGATCTTAACATGCGAGCGACGACGGTTAGCAGCTTTGCAACGCTTTGCGACGCTTTGCGTGGACTTTGCGAGAGTTAGGCGGTATTAAAAACGCATTTGTGTCGAGGAGTAATGCGGGGTACGTGACGCCGCGCGCCACGGGTGCGGATGTGTGATAGCAACACTGCCGCTCAACTCTCTCGTCAGGTCGAGGAGTTCGCCTCTGCTTTTGAAAGTGCTACCGTCCAAAGGGAACATGCCATAACTTGCCAGAAGTGTTTTTAAGTTGATTATATTCCCGGTCAGTTGGATCAATTAAATTTTACAATTCATCGATTGCACTGAAAAAAAAATCTCGGTGTATTTACTAAGAAAAGGGTAAAATTACCAAGAATCCAGGGTTCTATTTGATCCCAGTTTTTCTTGGTAAAATTACCATTTATGGAATTGGCAAGTTTACCGAGAAATCTCGGTAAAATTATTGAACTTTCTCGGTAATTTTACTAGACCTTGGTAAAAACGCCAATATTTTTATCGACTGTGGTAGAATTACCGGGATAAAATGGCAAAGTTACCGGGAATCGATTACCAGTAAAAGTGGTATTCTTACCCGGAAAAAACAGTAAAAATACCGGTTTTTAGGTAAGCGTACCAGTCTGTCTTGGTAAAATTCCCAATAATCGGTAAAAAAGTGAGATGGTAAAGGTACCAACGGATTTTGGTAAAAACGCCGAGAATTTTTTTCCGGTGTAACTCCCCAGAAGTGTTTTTAAGTTGATTCTTTTCCCGGTCGGTTGGATCAATTAAATTTTACAATTCATCGATTGGGAATTTATTTCGGTCAATGTTCAGAAATCTCAAATTTGTGGAGTTAACGATCGATTACTAAGATAGATTTACTTGAGTATTTTCAATTTTTTGTAATAAAATGCTTTTTTTACAGGAAAACCACTACGGGAGGTGCCACTACAACGGGAACTCATCTTCAACTTTTTCAGCATGATTTTAGCATGCCCATTACCATTCAGCACTCAAACCAACGAATTGGCTTCATAAAAAAATTTATCATGAAATATTTAATAAATATATGTATGAAGTTCATTCAGCATTACCGTCACAGTCTGTAACAACACAATATGGATCACAGCTGGATGTTGTCTTCACAAACCTAACAAATTATAATGCACAAACATATTCCTCTGAATTCAGTGATCAATCATCTGAAATTGAAGGGTGAGTGACCTTTCATGGCTTAAATTAGTTGTGTTTTTTTCACATTTTCTTTCTCGTTTGTTTCAGGTAAGGAAGAGTGACTGAATCCATCTCGTTCAACCTACCTCAAAGTATTCACTTTTCCTGACTTCATCTCGAGGTTAGTTTTTCTTCACCGACTTACAATGGATTTGATTCAATATATCGCGCCAATCAGGCTGCTAGTGGCGAGGCGTAAATGATCGATTATCGATATTCTTCCGTTTGAAGCTATGGTTAATAAGCGATTATTAAGGTGTTCGTTGCGAACACCCTCTTTATCGACCCTTTTTCGTAGGTTTAAATGACAGATAAATCGATGTATCGCAAAGCACGCCACACCCTCTGCTGTCTTTCAATTTAATTTTTTCTTCCTCATGCACGCTCTGCAGAACGAATTGGGACGTAACAAAATGGGAATCATAATAGACATTTTAGAATTAGAATTCATTCGTCATCAAACTAAAAAACGTCGCGATGTTGAACAAATTCTCATACTTTACTTGTTTTTGTAGTGCGATGCGTTACGGCATTTTGAATCGCTTATATTTTCACTCACCTTACATTTATACCGGTTCGTTACAGACTTCGCTTTGCAGTTGAAACAGTATTTTTGGCCTCCCGCTAGGCTAGAGTTGTAAAAAATTAAAGTCTTCAAGCTATATTAAAATCTGATAATTTCTTTTATTCAATTAGTTCAACGGAAATTGGATTACATTTTGCACTAAGGAACCACTATCCCTAGCTCTCCCATAAAATCACATATCTGTATGGGGAAACCAATGACTACGTTGTTTCTAAAATGGGCTAGATATAGTGGTTCCTTTTTGCAAAATGTAATCCAATTAGTAATACATTTATTGTCGCTAAATGAAGGCAACACGGTGTGTTTCAAGCAGATTCCAGACGCAGGTAGTATTAATTTGTCGTCCCCGGAGAGAATTT
The DNA here is from genome assembly GCF_918797505.1 of Bemisia tabaci. Classification (NCBI taxonomy): domain Eukaryota; kingdom Metazoa; phylum Arthropoda; class Insecta; order Hemiptera; family Aleyrodidae; genus Bemisia; species Bemisia tabaci. The sequence goes on from NC_092799.1 coordinate 5,573,218, forward strand.
TTTCTCAGCTCGCGTCGCACAGTGAATCGAGTCAATCAGAGAGGTCAGACATGAAATTGTTGACCAAAAATTCTAATTTTGATGTTAATTTTGTCACATTTTAAATTTCAAGGGGTGCTCTCGGAAGAAAATCTTACGAGAAAACCAATGAAACCACTTTCAGCAGCTCGAAGTTTTGTATAAACGGAGTCATTAGCGTTTAAAGTTCCCAAATTTTGTCCGCACTGAAAAAAAATTCACGGCGTTTTTACCAAGGTCCGTTGGTACCTTCACCATCTCACTTTTTTTTACCAATTATTGGTAATTTTACCAAGACAGACTGGTAAGCTTACCTAAAAACCGGTATTTTTGCTGTTTTTTTCAGGTAAGAATACCACTTTTATTGGTAACCGATTCCCGGTAACTTTGCCATTTTATATCGGTAATTCTACCATAGTCGATAAAAAATATTGGCGTTTTTACCAAGGTCCAGTAAAATTACCGAGAATGTTCAATAATTTTACCGGGATTTCTTGGTAAAATTACCATTTATGGAATATGGAAAAAACTGGGATCAAACAGAACCCTGAATTCTTGGTAATTTTACCCTTTTCTTAGTAAATACACCGAGATTTTTCTTCAGTGCGACCTCTCCTATTGAATCGATCCACTGTGCGTCGAATAATTAAACTTAACCTCCCACTAAAGACACTCCGTAATTCCGCTAATTACGCCGTGTTTGTCAAGCGCTCAACCATTCAAAACGAGGTTGGTTCAGCGGTCCTTGTTCGTCCATCTCGATTCTCGGAAAAAAATCTTAATCGTCGTCTCGTTCTTCGAACTCGTCGCAGAAAAAGTGCAGTCGCGAGAAGACAAGAAAAGAGCAGTAACTCCACTCTAGAATGAGCCTTGGAGGGTATTACGACGAGATGGAAGAGCGGCTCACTTTAAATAAGAGTTACTGCCGTCTTCCGTTGCACGGCAGAAGAGCATCCGCTTTTTTACAGCTGAGCATAATTGAACGGACCTGCAGCTCGTCAAAATTATCACCTCATCAAGCTCATGAAGTGCGCACTGAGAGAAATGCAAGGCTTTGTTGCCGAATTTTTCGGATTTTGAGCACAACTTTTTTCTAATGGAGAATTTGCACGCAATTTTTTTATTGCTTCATCTGAAAGTGCCTAATGAGCTGAGTTCGCAATATTTTTCATAATTTTTTTCTGACATGGGAAATTGGAGAAAAATTGATTTAAAAGTGAGAAAATGCGCCGCCTTGTGACGTCATCTGGCGGCATTTCCCATTTAAACACATGTATTTTAGCAGAATCGGTTATTTTGTCATATCTCCTCTAATAATCGCTCAATTTATGAATCAAGGGTATCTTCGTGTTCAGTTCACTCAGAGGATTCCACTTAAACAGGAAATTCATCAAATTTCAGACCCTTGCAAATTCTCCCAAATTAAAAATTTTCAGGGATTGAGGCCGTGTAAAATCTGTTTCTGCAGATCCAAATAGCCTGGTTGCTGATTGTCGTAAACAAACTAGCTAACGAACTAATTGAATTATAAATGAGGATGCATACGTAAATTCTTTCTTTTGCACTATTTCATTTATTTATGCGCACCCTCTACTCATCTGGGGGGGGGGGGGGGGGGGGGTACTGTCTGGCCCCATTCCAAGTTGTAAAGAACTTAATACATTGTTAAATACAAACAAAACAAAAACCTCATAATCATTTAATCATTTCTGTTCTAAAATGAACACATTTGAATCATAGTGTATTCCAAGTTCGTGCTCAACCGTCTGCACCGGCCCCAACACTAATACTTCTTGGCGTGTTCTGGACCATAATGACCAGTCATGAGCTCGGACGAGAGCGGGACGCTGATTGATAAACTTATTCACGGACGGCGATTTCCGAATGATTAATTTCAATTAATAGTTGAATGCAATTATCACCGGAACACCGCCACCGCACCGAAGGGAGTGGATCGAAATAAGCCGCCGGGCTCCAAAGCCGAATTCCGTGCAACTCGCCAAATTGACAAACACTCGCGCCGAATTCGGAGCCAGGGAAACGCAATAAACTTCGGGGATCGGATAAAACTTCGTCGCTAGTTTAACGATTAACTCTCGCAGCAGATGCCGCGGTCCTTGTCGAACGGGCTCCTTAATAAAGGACGTAAGTGCTCCGGGATGTGTGTAGGATTTACGCGGTTCTGCCGATGCGCTTGGCGCCATTGCCGATGGAAATCGCACGGACAATGATATTGCCTCGCGTGGACGCCGTGTACCTGGGGATAGTTTCGCCCATTGCTGCCGTCAATTCTAGTGGAAATAGTCGTAAGTTTGGAGCTTGTTGTCCGAAATATCAAAGTTGGTATCAATGGTGTCCGATTGGTCCTTGCTAAAATCTCAATTATTCGTGCGATGATTCTTGGAATTAAATTATTAATAATAGTTACTCACTTTGCAACTGTATTTATTGATTTACTTACTTATTTAAAGAAAGTTAATTTTCTCTGTAATTATTCTTACTTTTTTTCATCTCGGAAGAGGCAGCTTCTGTGACAGTAACTGTTTGATTATCTATCTGAGAGTCCGTATATTTTGAAACTGAACAGAAAAGAATTGATGTAAATTGACTGTAAAGTTGAATAAATTTGAAGGCATATCATGCTAGGCCATTTGCACCATATTGGATTTGTGAATTTTAATTTGACAGGGGATTCAACTTTTACGTCGAAAAATATCCTTAGCATGCACCCAGTTTCACAATGATCGATCGAACAGGAGCCGGTACAGCATTTTGGGCCGCATCTATCGTTTTTTCTGTTTGAAAATTTCAATTAAAATTCAAGTTTCCCGTCCAAAATTGTCACCAAGTGCTACTAAGCTCGATCAAATAGGAGCCGCACATCGTACAGTCACTCAGTCAGTATGACTCTATAAGATGGTAAACGGTACCCGTCAATGCACTTAAACCTCAGTGCGCCTTCATTCCCGTCTGATACTGTGCAATACTTCCGAGGTGGAATAGTTGCTCAAAGCGCCTTCAACAGCGTCGCTCGCTGGATCGAGTCAACAGGAGAGGTCGGACAAAATTTTGAAACTTTAAAATCTTATAACTCCGTTTATACAAAACGTCGAAGTTCTAAACGTGGTTCCATTGGTGTACTCGTGAAATTCACTCCCAGAAAACCACCTAAAATTTAAAATGTGATGAGTTAAACATCGAAAGTTGAACCTTTAGTGGAACATTTCATGACGGACCTCTCTGATTGCTTCAATCCACTGTGCATTGGTTGACTTGTTGATCGTTCGATGGGGGATGTATTAGTTGTATCCGGCGTAGAGTGTTTATTTTCGGACAGAATTTATTATTTTTTGCTAGTTTTTGATTAAGGAGGGATGTTGAGCGTAATCAAAATTTTTCTGTCAAAAGGATGAGTTCTTTTGTTCCATCTCTGTATGTCTAGAAAGATAAAGTTATTATTATAACTCCACCCCTGTTTAAATATTCAACAGTATCTCAATCGGATTACATTTTGCAATAAGGAACCACTATCTCTGGATCTTTCATAAAAGCACGTTTCTGAATAGGGAAACCAATGGCATATATCGCCACCTTCCAGGCAAAGTATTACAAGCGCCATGCGACGTTTAAAAATTTCCGCCGCCATGTTATTTTTTTACAGAGAAATTGTTCAACGAAGCTGTCCGAAAATTTCACTGAATTTTCTTTGTGCTGCCGATAAAATTTAGTGAAATTTCCAAACAGATTCAACCAACAATTTCCCAGTAAAAAAATAAAATGGCGGCGGAAATTTTTAAACGTCGCATGGCGCTTGTGATACTTTGCCTGGAAGGTGACGATATGCTGTTTCTAAAATGAGTCAGAAATCGTGGTTCCTTACTGCAAAATGTGATTAAATTTCCACCCAGGTCCCGAAATGCATCGAGTTATACGGAGTGCAGTGCTTGAGTAGAAATTGAGATACGTCCTTACGTCAAAGGATGAGCAACGAAGTAAGCTCTACTCGAACACCAAAGATCTGTTAAAATCCTCTCGCCTATTTTACAGAACCTAAAGATTTCCAGGAGGCCAAGCTTACGTGAAATCGAACCGTTAAATGCTGTGACAAGGAACATTGGTGTTAAGCAAGATAGCTACAGATCCAGATACGGACAATACTTCTGGAAATTAAAACTTTCTATTTTGTTCACATAAATAATTTTAATTTCGCAGATACTCCCCGTAAAATTTACGCAACATATTTGAAGGGAAGCGCCGATGGTTCAAAGTTCGAAGTCCGAATAAACGCAGTTTCGAGAAAACCAATGTAAAGTTGTACACTTTAGTATATTCGGAGTTCAATGTGATCTGATTAAAATTCGTCTACACGCTTCCCCCCTCGTCCTCTCTGTCGACAGCGAAAATATCTCTATTATGCTATCGACTCCTTTAAAGCCCCTTTTTGTTATGAACTCCATTTCACGAAATCGACTCGGTTCGGGAGGGAAGCAGCGACGAAAATTTCTTATGATATTTGTCAGGGAAGGAGAGGTGTGTTTATCCGCACGAAGTCAGGCTGCACTCCCGTGTTGTTTTTACATTTTCCGGAACGGAGCTTTGAACTTGCTAACTCAGTCACTCGTTAGGATTGTTGCAAATTCAATTTCTGGCTCACTATCGCTCTCCTGAAACTTCAACATTGACGGCAAGTTTGAGCGAACCTCCTCATTTCCCGAAAACTGAACGTCAGTGGAAGCCGTCACTCAGTGTGATGTACAAAAAAGTATCACCTTGTCCGTCGGGGAACCACCTTTGTCAATCCATCTGGCACCGAGCACATTAAATCATAAATATTATTAAATAAAAAATCGGTAAATATGAAGGACTCGTCAAATGAGTAAAAAACAGCAACAAAATATATATACAATTATCCTCACGGAAGGGAGACAGTTTTGTGCCGATCTCTTAGGCAGTCGCCCAGGTAATCTTTTCCCCAACGCTGCCATGCTAAGGAAGAACACCGTATGAGCTTTCAGATGTTGTCATATTTCCTTCAATAAAAGTCAAATTTACCGGGAAAATTGGGAATATTTTTATGCAAATTTTCCGAAAATTTTGTTCACGATTTAATCGAAAATATTTGAAAATTTCAAGGAAAACTATGCAAAACTTTCCCTACAAATATATGTTTTATTCAAGGAAATTTCACAACTCTCACTGGAAAAAAAAACATTGGATCTAGAGTCTAGACTCTTGAAAACATTGACCTGAAAGAGGACTCTTGATTCACTCAGATTTAAGCTTAAATCAAAAGGAAATCCGCTCAAATTAAGAGGCTTGGTTCTTGATTTAAGCAAAAATCCGATTGAATCAAGAGTATTTTTCTTGTCGATGTTTTTAAGAGTCTGGACTCTAAATCGAATGTGTTTTTTTTCCAGAGCTCAAACGGTCATAAGACGTTTTTCCTTAGCACGGCAGAACGGATATTAGGAATATTATCCAGCATATTAGGAATCCGAACTTGTTTTCAGTCGATAATGCTCGACATCAGCCTCGCAAAAATCCCGCAGTGACAATGATACGAAGTCCCGGCCGTCGCGCATATTGCAACCCGAGATTTATTTTTCTTCCTCGTTTATTTATTTATTTTCCTTCATCATCCGCTTTTTTTCCGAGTACGTAGTCACCCTTCCGGCGACTGATCCGGAATGAAATCCGTCTCGGATGATTCCCCGTCACGGACGGGCGCCTGATAAACAAATCGGGACAGGTTTCCAATGTGGAAGGAGAAAACGGCCGGCCTGCACGGGCGAGGGGGGGGGGGCGGGCTGTCCGGGGCATACTCGAATGACAGTTATTAGTGTTTTCCCGCGAGGCTGACAGCGAACAGGGCATCGGGGCGGTGTACAAGGAGGCGCGAGCCATTTTATCAGCAGGCCATACCCCATACGCCCACGTCACGGCGATGATGAAAAACGGCCCAAGGCGTCGTAGCCAACTCTTGGTTCAAGTCACGATTTTTAGCCTCGCCAGGAACCTGTGGGGAGATGCGAGCTGGTATTCCCAGGTTCAACAACCAGGATTATTGAAATTTATTGATAAAGCTATAGACAAAGAAGACAAAAGAGATTTGGAAGGGACTCTATTGGTGGAAGCGGGTGGTTGCAATGGACAAAGAATGTAAGTAATAGACTAACTAACGTCAATCGACCAGATCCCCTTTGGTTACTCTATCATTTTCCCCCTTCGTCCGTCAGAACCACCTGTTTCAACCAATGGGATCGTTCCATACTCCTTATGTCTTCTTTGTCTAGCTTTGGCTATCAATTTCAATAATCAACCCGCAGACTACAAGAGTATGTTCTATGGCTCAAAGTAGGACTCTTTTCCTCTACGCAGATAAAAATCGAGGAGTGAAATTCAGAGACGGAGTCTTTATAGCGCCCAAAAACCGCGAGTGATAGGAATGTGGAGTGAAATTAGCACCATAAAAGTGTATGATACTCCGCAAAAAGAGTAGATTCTACGCAGTATCAGTGTGATTCACTCCGTAAGAAGAATAGATTCCACGCCGCATTTATATCACTCGGGGTTTTTGGGCGCTATATAGGCTCCGGCTCGGAATTTCACTCCAAAATAATTGCAGTGCATCGAGTGTTTTCCACAAGTACCACAATTAAACCTACGGCCGGTCCTCAAACTTTTGAGGGAAAGTCACCTTTTTTAAAAAAAAATTCTGATGAGGGATAAAGGACCAACAACCATGGAAAATGGCTGCTCTTCATAATTCATAACACTGAATTCATCTGTTGCCTCAGAGAAATTGAAATTACCTTAACGTGTTCTTCGTAAAATTTCGACGAGGAAGCAATTATCGACGGCCGAAGTACAAAACCACGGATCTCCATTGCGGTGTATCAAAATTTCTGCTCTTATTCTTATTTTTCTAAAGAAAAACAAGGCATCTACATAACTTGACATTTTATACAGAATATTCTGCAAGCAGAGAGGACAAATCAAAGAAGTTTTCAAGAAATTATACGTTGACTATTTCTCAAAGATACAATGAAGTATGACAGGAAGTCTGCAATGTCGCAATCGGAGATTCGTGGTTTCGGCCTTTCACAAAAAAAAGTTTCTTGGGTCCAGAGTTCAAACTATTAAAAAATTCGACAAGAAAAAATACTTTTGATTCGATCGGATTTTTACTTGAATCAAAGGCAAACACGCTTAAATTAAGAGACTTGGCTCTAATTCAAGCAACAATTTCGAATCTGAAAATGTGTTTGTTGGGTGTCTAAAACGTAACCACGAAAGCATTCAGAAGCATAACACTTACGGCTGTCTTACCCAACACTAGCCCAACATGAAAATTAAAACCATTTTATTGTAATTGAAATAAAATTGGTCAAGTTTTATTTATTTATTTATTGTATTTACGTACATGAAAGCCCCATTATTGGAGCTATGACACAAGTCAAAAAACACTAGGAATTACAGTATACAATAATTAAACATATAAATTACAATTGAAAATGTTAAATTAGAAGGTGGTTGGTAGAATATTATTCAACAGCTGAAGTAAGAAATGCGTTTAAATCATAAAATGCCTTGGTTAAGAGGAGATTTCGAAGTAAATTGAAGAATTTCTTCACTTCACCATCGCGGAGTTGTTGTTTGATGTTCCAGGGCAGAGCATAATTTGGATAGCCGAAAATTTGCAATCTTGTTCAGATCGTTTCTGTCGAACTTTTACGTTTTTGATATCTCTATGATATCAAAACCATATCATATGATGTTTGAACCATCCAAACGATTTCTAAGAGTCTTGCGGATGACTAGTGGCAATTTGACAAAGAACGGAGACTCCTCTCAACAAAATTTTCCGGTCAGACAACTCCTGAGCCCATTTTCTCAACACTTCATGTTGGCACTTACTATTCTCTGCGCTATCACGGCAGAGTGGCTCATCCCTTTTTCTCAAGGCTGCCCACTTGGCAACCGAAGATGATCCCCATCCGCGTGAGATGGGAGCCGAGGATCCTCGGCGCGAAAAAGTTGCATCATCCCCTGTTCATCCCTGTTCATCCCCATTCGGATGGGATCGAACTAATACATTTCAATTAGAATAGGGATCGGGAAGGAGGGAGCTCGGTGCTAATATCGCGGACGGGACCGGTGCGAACTCCGAACTGCGAAACCCTCGGGAAACTTCTTTATTTCGCATATATTAATAAACGCCAGCTCCGCTCGAGTCCTGGAACGGGCAGCAAGCTGCTGCCGCCTTCCATTCCGGCGAAAAATCAATGCCTCTGATACTTTCAGTTCGATCAGATGTCATGATAGGACAGGCAGACCAGGTAGCATATGAATTCGATCAACATGAATTGGACTGCATTTTGCAATTTGGACCTATAAATTCTGGCTCATCTGAAAAATACCTATGTGCACAGGGAAACTAATAGCACATACGTTGTTTTTAAATCGGAGCCGGAATTTATAGTTCCTAATTGCAAAATGTAGTTTAATCGATGGACAAATTATTAAAAAGCCGTTGTCGATTCGATTGAGGTGAATCGATCGAAAAACAAAAACGTGAATCGATCGACACTGATTTGATCGACAAAAGTCGATCGAATCAAGGGTTTTTCGATCGATTCACAGATTTGTCGATCGACTCACGGGTCTGTCGATCTATCCATAGGTTTGTCGATCTATTCACGGGTTTATCGATTGACTCGCGGTTTTTGTCGATCCATTCATGGGTTTCGATCGACTCACAGATTTTTCGACTGATTCACGGTTACCGATGGAATCGGTGTCGATTGAATCACGTATTCTTTATTTCGCATATGTTAATAAACGCCAGCTCCGCTCGAGTCTTGGAACGGGCAGCAAGCTGGTGCCGCCGCTTCCATTCCGGCGAAAAATCAATGTCTCGGATACTTTCAGTTCGATCAGATGTCATGATACGACAGGCAGACCAGGTAGCATATGAATTCGATCAACATGAATCGATCGGCAAATTATTAAAAGCCGATGTCGATTCGATCGAGGTGAATCGATCGAAAAACAAAAACGTGAATCGATCCACACCGATTTGATGGACAAAATTCGATCGCATCACGGGTTTTCCGATCGATTCACGGGTTTTTCGATCTATCCATGGGTTTGTCGATCTATTCACGGGTTTGTCGATGTATCCATGGGCTTGTCGATCTATTCACGGGTTTATCGATTGACTCGCGGTTTTTGTCGATCCTATCACGGGTGTTATTCGATCGATTCACGGTTACCGATCGAATCGGTGTCGATTGAATCACGTCGATCGGTTCACGTTTTGGTCTTTCGATTGATTCATGTCGATCGAATCGAAACCGCCCTATACATTATGGGATTGCACGGTTATTCGTTCTATGAGGAGAATATTCTGATGCGTGCGTATTTTACTCTCGTTCAATTTATTTTATTTTTATACCTTAGTATACGTAGCTTTTACATGACAACACTGTATAACCCTTACCTTAATATCCGATTTGACAGCTGGAAAATTTTAACGCAAACTAGAAAGTCTACATGAATATCCATCAGATTCAGCTTCTCGTTCTCCTCGTCGTATTTGCGCCCCTCACACTCTAGTTGCCGAATCGCACATAATCATCTTTTTCCAACCGTTATTACCAAAAGCTATTCTGCCTCGTCAATTAAGTCTTCAATTTCCTGAAAAAAGGAACACATTTTCAGGAGGCTCTTTTTAATGAGAAACCGCTACTGAAAAAAGTAGCAACCCTATAGAGACACCTATACTGACGCCTGAGGCGAGTTAAATGGGTCTGGTGCATGCTAGGGCGTGATCTACGTACTTTATTTTCTGTAAAATTTTACGAGAAACACGATGATGCCACTAACTTTTTCCGAAACAAACTCGTTAGCTCAATAAGAGCTTTCAAAGTTGATGTTGAATAGAAGGAAATCGCTTATGTGATGGTAGAAGTCCACGTCTGCAGCAAGTTAAACTCTCTATGCGCAGATGTACGGTGTGAAATTTGCCATTCTCTGAGGCTGGGACCGCGGCAACGCAGTTTTACATCAGAAAAAGTACTTAAATCGCAGATCCATTTTCCATGCAATTCTGCCGTAGTAGCAAAAAGGGCCGTCAGTGCAAAAATGAAGTTTTAAGAAAATGGACTCACTAGCATCTGAGGGTTAAATTCTATTGCAAGAAGCCTCCGAAAATTCACACCAATCATCTGAAAGACTCTTCGAAATCGTTTGGATGATTCAAAATCGTCCAATTTAATCCTAATCACATTTGGTAATATTCATTTGTATGTATGGCTAGTGCTAGGCAAGCCAGCCGCAAGTGCTATCTTCTGCGTACTTTCGTGGTTGCGTTTTGAAGACATAACAAGCATATTTTCAGGTTAGAAACTGGCAGAAGACGGCGGCATTTTACGTGAAAGCACTGATTTCATTGGCTCTCTGGAGGGAACATGCTCCTTACGGCTGTTTAACCTGAAAATACGTCATTTCCTTGCGCACTTACGGCTTTCTCATATGTCTTGTTTTCATACTGATAAGACAAATTTAGCTCTTTTAGCTATTTCAGTGATTTCATCTAAAAGAGGGTAAACGAATTTTGACACTGAAAAAAAAACTCTGGCCGTGGAGGACGTGCTTACGGGCTGTATAGACATGCTGTCTCCGGTTCGGGCTCAGAGGCCGAAAGTTCTGGGCGCGGTACCCGGAGTAGTCGAAACTACGGCTCCAGCACCCGGAACTTTCGGCCTCTGAACCCGGAATGGACGATATGCCTATATAGTCCGTAACATTTTTTTTCAGTGAAAGGAAACTCGATTTCGAAAATTTCCACCTATACTCGTCGCTATGACGGCAGAATAGCTCCATTTTCCCTATTCAAAAGCGTTATTTTTTTAAATCGTACAACAGCGCATCCACGTTAACGGCATATTGAAAAATCGATGTCTCATAAAGCCGAGTCGAAACGGAAACCGATGCACGGTGTCGGCATGGCCTTGCGCAGCGTTGCCGAGTTCCCATCAAATCCCACCCTTTTCATACGGCTTTTTAAGGAAAATCCGTATTTTCGGTGGCAAAATTGCAACGCTGGTCCGTATGTTAGTGTGTCGGGGCGTCTGAGCACCGGGTTGCGCCCGACTCGTCGTCGTCGGCATGCATAAAGTGCGGTTCACGCCAGGCCAAGCTGCGCCGCGCTTAGTGTAAAAAACTCGTATTTGCAATGATTAGCCGGTGTAGATAAGTGGTTGTTGTCGAGCATGCGCTCACGTGAAAGTGGCTCGTCACCCTATCGACAAAACAGCGTAATTTTGTTTTTGCGTGAGCCCTAAGAGATATGGAATTGTATGGGATGTAGAGCTCATGCCGATTTCCAGTTAGGTCTTTAGGGCTTTTGGAATGCTGATGGAGCAGGTGCCACCCGAGTTCCAAATGCCTTGTTGTAAACTGCCGTGCTCTTTCCGCTATGGAAGGATATTGTATGGACATTTGTGCGTCGCAAAGTTTTTTTTGGAAAAAGTACGAAGTTGACTGAAAATATGTTATTTTTTCTTGTCTTCCTCAGAATTTAGAGCTTAGTTTGAACAAATGTGTCCGAGAATTTTGAGAAAAAATATCAAAATTATATTTTTTTGTAAAATCTGCCACATGCGGTGTTTAAAATCAAAGTGAAAAAGTCGCTGATTTTTCCCTTTGCACGCAAGAATGAGTAACATTTTAGACACAATTCAATTGTCTAAATCTTGTGAAATACTGAATTGTTCAAGTCATTTCTTCATAATCCACAGATGTACATACAACATATTGAAATTAGGAACTAAAATTTCTGGCTCACTTCAGAAATAACGTGCTTACCATTAGTTCCCCCATGCACGTAAGTGTTTTTACTGATGAGCCAGGAATTATAGTTCCAAATTGCAAAAAGATGTCGAAATTAAGCAAGAAAGTGGTAGAACAGTGCTGTATTTTTACTATACGTGCAGAACGTACTTAAACATGGTTTTACCTTCAAATCGGGACAGATTGTGATAAAAGTTGTTATTATACAAAATATACATTTTTAACTTACAAATTATTGTCAGTTACAGCTGGACATTGATGAAAAACACACTAAAACATAAAAAGTCAATAATTACGAGTTTTTAGAGCCCAAAATAAGTGGGGACCTCGCACATCCTTTCCCGCTTCTTTTCAAATTTCAAAGAGGTCTCGGTTTACCCGCGATGCCATCAACCAATTAGAGGGGCAGTTTCATTTTTAACTGTGACGTAGAAAAGTACATTTCTCCGCTTGCCACCACCTTCTGTATTTTCTCTATACCCTCTCCCCATCTGCGGGGCGATTATTGAAATTGATGGACAAAGCGATAGACAAAGGAGAGTATGGAGCGCATAGGGAGTATGGAGCGATCTTATTGGTTGACGTGGTTGGTTCTTATAGACTTAGGAAGAAAATTATGGACTAACCGTCGGGTCTTTAATGGGTTGCCGTTAGTCAGTCCATTACTTACCTCCTATGTCCATTGCCACCACCTGCTTCCACCAATAGGATCCCTCTAAATACCTTTTGTCGTCTTTGTCTATAGCTTTGTCTATAAGTTTCAATAAGCGGCCCGCTGGAGCGTTTCGCAATTTCGAGAAAGCCCCTCTCCTAAAAAATAAAATTCGACGGAAAGTCCGCAACATCGCTAACGGAGATGCGTGGCTTCGCACTTTACAGCCATCGCACTTGACATCGTTTCGTTTTATAAAATTCGCGCGATAAAACGGAGGGAAATCGCACGAGAATTCCTTCGCGAAAAGAGTTGAGGCGCCCGGCCCCGGTGCTGTGTCACGGAAAAATCCCCTCGACCACCGCGCGACTCGGCGATCGGAGTCGCGGCGTGAAACGAACGCTGGCTCAGATTTTGTTTTTCACATAAGCGAAGTTTCATAAAAGGATTACACACAACCCCCGCCCCCCCCCCCCGCCCCGGCGCGCCGCTCCCCCAATCCCGATTCTGACCTTTTTCCCGGGCCCTTTCGCCTTCGAGAACTTGACTTTTTTCGGTGTCATTTAATTTTATTTATTTGTTTTTGCTTCCTTCCAAACGCACACCCCGACTCCGAAACCGAAACCCCCACCCCCTCTCCCCCCCTTCTCGACCCCCTCCCCCCTCACTCCAACCGGGGGACGACGGGACGGAAGGAATTGTTTGTCATTTTCCCTTATTCTGCGCCGGCCGAAGAGGGCGCATTTGCATTTTTTTACCGTCCGCACCGCCTCGCTAAGAAGTAAAGCCGTATGTGCATTCAAGCGTTGCCAATTTTATAAAATTTGATGGATGTTTCTCTTTTAAATTTTCCTGAGAAACGCAAGAAAAACGGGTAACCAGACTAAAAAACAACAAAACGTGAAGGCTGGGACGTTCGGGGGGTAATTTTAGCCCCCTCCTCGACCAGAAAACCGAAATATATAAAAAATTACAAAAATCAAATATGATAATTGAACCTTACCTTTTGTCATCACAAAATGGGGATCTAGGTACTTTGATGTTGTAATTTCTTATATATTATTGTTTCCTGGTCGAGGAGGAGGTTGAAACCACCCCGAAACGTTGTGTATTGTTGTTATTTGACCCTGGTTACCCGTTTTTCTTGTTTTTGTTCGTCAAATTATTTGGGCTATTTTCGTGTATTTTTGGTTAAATTTTCATGTGCATTGGATTAAGTCGCGGAGAAGTTCTGTAAGAAGAAGGGACACACTGTAAAAATTTGGAGTGAAATTCTGTGCCGGAGTCTAGGCGGATTAAGGGAGTGGCCACATGGGTCACCGCCCATGGTGGCAAATTTTACAAGTTTTTTAAATACAGGTATGAAAAAATCGGATGCAGAAAAAAATTACAAACGAGAAAAGCATCTTTCGGTTCTCGGTGACACAAGAAAACACGCAATTTGGCATGGAGCGACGTGGCGCAGAGAGCAATGATGATGAGGACTTGAGATGAAAAGGAGAAGTCCTCAGCGCGGCGCGGCGGTTGGCATGTAACACATATTAGCACCTGCAAGACTGCATGAATACTTCACGCATTGCGTCAAATACAGTGCGGTCAGCAACGCAGCGGTCGGCGTGAAATGCATAGCGCCTACAAGACTGTAGGAATACTTCACGCATTGCGTCAAACACAGTGCGGTCAGCGCGGTGCCGCGGCGGAGGTTAAAATTATTATTATACCACATTTATGTTTGTTCTTGCATAATTTTTACGTTTATTTCTTACAAATAGAAGGCCTTGTTCACACAGAGATAGGTTTACGGAACTTAACTTTCGCGCAAAGTTCCGTGAACTTTTGCTAGTAGTGTTGACAGGGCTTTCGCAAAAAATGTGTGCATCACGAGTAAACGCGTCTTATGCACCCTTCTCCTCCCCCTCGGCACGTTCACTTGATGGTTTTTATTGATTTCAAAATGAATGAGAAGGGGACGGCAAAATACAGGCGGCCCGTGGGCGGCAAGTAGGTAAATCCGGCCCTGCCGGAGCTATAAAGATGCCAAAGACCCTCAAGTGATATGAATGCGGAGCGGAATCTATTCTCCTTACAGAGTGACTTACTCTGTTACGGAGCGGAACCTACTCTCTTTGCGGAGTGTCATACGCGTTTATGGAACTAATTTCACTTCAAATTCATATCACTCGGAGGTTTTTAGGCTCTAAATAGACCGAAATAAATAGCACTGAATTTCACTCCCTAATTTTTATCAGTGTATCCAAAATCGCACCACTCCCAGAATCTCGAGATTTCTTGTTAATTTGCAGTTGATGACGTATGTAGTATAGAAAAATTCTTGTTTAAGTGCCAAGCGGTAATCGAATTTTTAGGCCTCAAATCGGAGCCGCAAACTTAGCACCGAAGGCGAAAATTAACAAAAATTTGCTGTTTTTTTTTGTTCTACAGCATGTTTCATGCTGCACCCAAAACTGACGGTATTGACCACATATACCCGTCAGTACTACACGGCGGTATTGATGGTATTTGATAAGTGGTCTCAAACAACATATCCAAAACTCATAAAAGCCGATCCAAAACACCTAACAAACGCGAATTTTGCCTTTGGGTCCAAGATTGAGTTTTCGTGTTGAAGCTAAAAAATGTGAGTATCGTTGAAACACGGATGTTTCTGTAAAATCCACTTTCTTCAGTGGGCCGATTTTGGCCCTCACCGATACCCCTCCTTTCAAAAAAGAAAATCCACAAGCATTCTTGAATTTAGTGGATTGGTGAATGGATGTCAAACATCGCCAGAATTGTAACGAGCGATTAAATGAACCAAAGCTTTGTGAATTTGTAACTTATTTCATTCCTAGAGGTTTTTATACTTGATAGTCATCATCAGAGCATAATTAAGTACATGCCTCATAATATAAAAACAAAATGTATGACGGCTTTTTTCACGATAAATAATCACAATTCATTGTAAGTATTATCAAGCAGACCATTTACAAGAATTGCACGAAGTATTCTTCCTGATAGTCAGTTAGTTAATAACTTAATTTTATTAGAGAAATTTAGCATCTTAGGCTGTTAATTTCTTTGCAGGAAATATGAAGGGAGAGTGCAAATACAAAAATTTAGATTATTATTCTGATGCATGCAAAAATTTCATGATCAAAATGTTATTACGAGTGTAAAATTTATACACGAATATTCTACGTTCCAGAGTATTCTTATTTCCTCAGCGAAAAGGCAACGCTTGAATTTTCGTAGTAGTTTTCCCCTCGTAGCGCGGCAATTGCGGTTATTCATTTTTCCCGATGTAGGCTATGCATTTCCTGAAACTGGAGGCAAGATCAACATTGAAAAGGGGGAAATCGAAATGCGTGCGTTGTCCTGGCTTAAGCCCGTCTCGAATTCCGGAACGCACATTGAATTCATTCCCATACATCGTCATTTTGACGGCAAAAGGGCCTAACAACCTTTCAGAATGAGCCTTGTTTATCACTTAATTTCATTCTTTCTTCAAAATTCACGCACGTATTGGTGACGTTATTACATTAGCCAAGTGATTATGTGAAGCGGAAGAGAAAACATCGCATTACTCCTAGAAGAAATTCCCAAAATGTCGATTAAGTCTTAATCTAGAAAATTTATGACTATTATAAATTTTCGAATCATCTCGGGAGCTAATTGATGAAAAAAGAAAATCCCTCAGCAAAAGTCAAGAATGTCTCTGTGTATGATATGTGGTGAATGTCTCTTTGATTGGTTATACTTGGAAGTCGCTCCTAAAATACGTGACGCTTAAGTTACTCTCAGAGGCATAGAGACATTCTTGACTTTTGCTGAAGGATTTTCTTTTTCAATCAATTAGCTCCCGAGATGATTCAAAAATTTATAATAGTCATTTTTCTAGATTAAGACTTAATCGACATTTTGGGAATTTCCTCGAGGAGTAATGCGACGTTTTCGCTTTTGCCGTCAAAAGCGCTTAACTACCTCTAAGAATGAGCCCTGTTTATCACTTAATTTCATTCTTTCTTCAAAATTCACGCACGTATTGGTGACGTTATTACATTAGCCAAGTGATTATGTGAAGCGGAAGAGAAAACATCGCATTACTCCTAGAAGAAATTCCCAAAATGTCGATTAAATACTAATCTAGAAAATTTATGACTTTTATAAATTTTCGAATCATCTCGGGAGCTAATTGATGAAAAAAGAAAATCCCTCAGCAAAAGTCAAGAATGTCTCTGTGCCTCTGAGAATAACTTAAGCGTCACGTATTTTAGGAGCGGCTTCCAAGTATAACCAATCAAAGAGACATTCACCACATATCATACACAGAGACATTCTTGACTTTTGCTGAGGGATTTTCTTTTTTCATCAATTAGCTCCCGAGATGATTCGAAAATTTATAATAGTCATAAATTTTCTAGATTAAGACTTAATCGACATTTTGGGAATTTCTTCGAGGAGTAATGCGACGTTTTCTCTTCCGCTTCACATAATCACTTGGCTAATGTAAGAACATCACTCAATACGTGCGTAAATTTTGAAGAAAGAATGAAATTAAGTGATAAACAGGGCTCATTCTTAGAGGTAGTTAAGCGCTTTTGACGGCAAAAGCGAAAACGTCGCATTACTCCTCGAGGAAATTCCCAAAATGTCGATTAAGTCTTAATCTAGAAAAATGACTATTATAAATTTTTGAATCATCTCGGGAGCTAATTGATGAAAAAAGAAAATCCCTCAGCAAAAGTCAAGAATGTCTCTGTGTATGATATGTGGTGAATGACTCTTTGATTGGTTATACTTGGAAGTCGCTCCTAAAATACGTGACGCTTAAGTTACTCTCAGAGGCATAGAGACATTCTTGACTTTTGCTGAAGGATTTTCTTTTTCAATCAATTAGCTCCCGAGATGATTCAAAAATTTATAATAGTCATTTTTCTAGATTAAGACTTAATCGACATTTTGGGAATTTCCTCGAGGAGTAATGCGACGTTTTCGCTTTTGCCGTCAAAAGCGCTTAACTACCTCTAAGAATGAGCCCTGTTTATCACTTAATTTCATTCTTTCTTCAAAATTCACGCACGTATTGGTGACGTTATTACATTAGCCAAGTGATTATGTGAAGCGGAAGAGAAAACATCGCATTACTCCTAGAAGAAATTCCCAAAATGTCGATTAAATACTAATCTAGAAAATTTATGACTTTTATAAATTTTCGAATCATCTCGGGAGCTAATTGATTGAAAAAGAAAATCCTTCAGCAAAAGTCAAGAATGTCTCTATGCCTCTGAGAGTAACTTAAGCGTCACGTATTTTAGGAGCGGCTTCCAAGTATAACCAATCAAAGAGACATTCACCACATATCATACACAGAGACATTCTTGACTTTTGCTGAGGGATTTTCTTTTTTCATCAATTAGCTCCCGAGATGATTCGAAAATTTATAATAGTCATAAATTTTCTAGATTAAGACTTAATCGACATTTTGGGAATTTCTTCGAGGAGTAATGCGACGTTTTCTCTTCCGCTTCACATAATCACTTGGCTAATGTAAGAACATCACTCAATACGTGCGTAAATTTTGAAGAAAGAATGAAATTAAGTGATAAACAGGGCTCATTCTTAGAGGTAGTTAAGCGCTTTTGACGGCAAAAGCGAAAACGTCGCATTACTCCTCGAGGAAATTCCCAAAATGTCGATTAAGTCTTAATCTAGAAAAATGACTATTATAAATTTTTGAATCATCTCGGGAGCTAATTGATGAAAAAAGAAAATCCCTCAGCAAAAGTCAAGAATGTCTCTGTGTATGATATGTGGTGAATGACTCTTTGATTGGTTATACTTGGAAGTCGCTCCTAAAATACGTGACGCTTAAGTTACTCTCAGAGGCATAGAGACATTCTTGACTTTTGCTGAAGGATTTTCTTTTTCAATCAATTAGCTCCCGAGATGATTCAAAAATTTATAATAGTCATTTTTCTAGATTAAGACTTAATCGACATTTTGGGAATTTCCTCGAGGAGTAATGCGACGTTTTCGCTTTTGCCGTCAAAAGCGCTTAACTACCTCTAAGAATGAGCCCTGTTTATCACTTAATTTCATTCTTTCTTCAAAATTCACGCACGTATTGGTGACGTTATTACATTAGCCAAGTGATTATGTGAAGCGGAAGAGAAAACATCGCATTACTCCTAGAAGAAATTCCCAAAATGTCGATTAAATACTAATCTAGAAAATTTATGACTTTTATAAATTTTCGAATCATCTCGGGAGCTAATTGATTGAAAAAGAAAATCCTTCAGCAAAAGTCAAGAATGTCTCTATGCCTCTGAGAGTAACTTAAGCGTCACGTATTTTCGGAGCGACTTCCAAGTGTAACCAATCAAACCTCTGCTTGTGCTGCCGTCCAAAGTATAAACGCCGTATGAGCAATCGGACGTAAAAAAATTTCCCTCGATAAAATACGAATATTTAAGGAAACATTAGGATGCTTTTTTTCCAACTTTTCAGAGCAAATCGTTTGAAAGATCCGAAGTATGTGGAAATAACGAGGAAAACTACTCATGATTTTCCTCAATAATTGGATCGCGTTAAACAGAAAGGAACCAAGCCACATCAGCTATTGCCAAATTTAATTGGAGGAATTGATTTTTTATATGAAAATGGTTGTGCGGATTCTCGTGGAAATTTCAGTGAATTTTCTCCATAGTAGGACGCAAATTCCTTAAAAATTTCAAAGGAATCCGCACAAACGTTCTCTCGTAAAAAATTGACTTGCCCAGTTGAATTTGGCAACAGCTGATGTGGCTTGGTTCCTTTCTGTTAAACGCGGTCCAATTAATACTTTCAGAAGGGGGAATTCGGCAACTCCTGAAGGCTCATACGGCGATTTTCCTCAGCATAGCAAAGTTAAATCGCACCTGTAAAATCGGCGAACTTCCGGCGAAAAGTGTCTCTCGCTCATATCACAACTGCTCAACAGCATATAAATCTATGCTTTCTGCAATGGAAAAACGGCGACTTACGATGTTTTTCCTTCAGCTTTTAAGAGAAAATAATCTGAAAAATCTTGAGTATGTGGAATTTAGAAGGAAACACGGAAGAAAGAGGTAGGGGTTCAGCCCCAACTGTTGGATGATATGGACATTCCTTATTAATTGTGGTAAGACCCCAATTAATTGTTGTTGTATCCCAATTAATTGTGGTGGTATCTCGATAAATTAGGTTACTAACCCAAATGTTGCGGTACTACCCCAACGTGAGTTGCGGTGCTACCAAAATCAATTGGAAATGTCCATATCATCCAACAAATTTGGGTGGTAGGACAATTTTGGAGGATAACCCCTGACACCTTTTTTTCCGTGAAACTACTCATGATTATCCTCAAAAATCAATGTTTTAGAGGGAGAATATGGCAAGTCTTGGAGGCTCATACGGCGATTTTCCTCAGTGTAGCAAAGTTAAATCGTACCTGAAAATCTGCGAACTCCCACCGAAAAATTTCTCTCGCTCATATCACAGCTGCTCTGACGCAAGGGCGTATCTCAGTTTCCGCGTGAGCTCTGTTTCACATACGAATCTATACTTTCTATGGCTCATACGGAAATCGAACACGGAGGTAACGCGCGCTAGTCCCAACTTTATTCCGCGCAACCCTTTCCGCGAGGTCCCGCGGAAGTTTTATCAAAATTGAGTTGGGAAATAACGAAGCGGTTGCCGATCAAAGCGAGTTCGCCGATTTGTTTCGACCCGGCCCCCCTCGTGCCAAAACCGCGTAAGCTCTAATAGTTTTCCTCGTACACGTACGCGGTTTCACCGTTGGCGACTTGAAAGCCCGACCGTTTCTCAGAACGCAGAACCGCGCCACACACGACATCCAGACCGGCTCGGTTACAAGAGACATCTCGCATTAATATCAACGGAAATTAAAATTTACTCCCGCGACGCGTTGTCGAGACACCGCGGAAAACGTCGCTTTCTTCTTTTCATACGCAACAACGTAACTGCATTTTAAGGTGAACCCTATCGTCCGTATGATTTAATACCTCCCAGAGCTCATCATGACGTAGAGTTACGTCATTTTGTCAAAATAGTGATGTTCTGGGACGGGTTTTTCGCCCTTTCCTACGTAACAGCGTTCGAAATCGTTTCTGTCGTCCGTTTCATTACAATGTCTTGCAGGGCTCATCACACAATGAACTTAAGTCCTTTTGCCAAAGACGAGCCCAAGGCGAGTTTTTCGTCTCTTTTTGTGTAAGAGCGTAACTGCATGTTGAGATTATCACCATCGTCCATATAATTCCTTGCTTTTCAGGGTTCTTATCGAAATGGAGTTAAGTGATTTTGTTGGCCGTGTGACGTTCCGGCGCGTGTTTTTCGCGGAGACCCGGCAAAACGACGGCTCCAAGTTGTCGCTTCTCTGACAAAAGAGCGTATATCTATTTTCGCGCGAGCCCCGAGAGGCAAAGAGTTATACAGAGAGCAAGGCTCATGTTGGAATCGAGGTAGGCCCTTACGTCGGAGGGATGACGAAGTGGCGCGGCGTTGTCGAAAGAGGAGAAGGACGGGGAGGAATTCGTCTGCAGGACAAAAGTAGTCCTCTCGAGGCTTGAAATCAAGGGAATGCCGCGGCGCTTTATCCACATCAAACGTGGCCAGGGACCGGGATGCGCGGGTGGAAGGGACGAAGAGGAAGCGTTGATGGAAATATGCAGCGTATGAATGGATGCTCAAGGTTGTCGGCTCGCGACAGCAGAGGAATTGTCATCGCTTCGAGTGCTTGGGTTCTAGGGGTGATTTCTTGTGGGAAGGGGTGCCAAAAATGAGGGGAACTTTGAAAAACTGGTAAAATTAGGAGAAATTATTCGAGTACACGGCAAGAAAAAATTGTTGGAAAAAAACAAGTTGGAAAAACGGGAAACACGGCTATAATACAACGCTAAAACCTGAGACGTTTCGACTCAAAACTGAGTCATTTTAAGATCAGGCTGGTCCTTCAAAAGCTCTCCGAGTTCTGTTTGAAAAATCGTCGTTTCTCGAACGAAAAAACTTACCTACATTTCAATGTCCCCAGATTTTTTTGCGCAAAAGCGGGCCTGTTGCAAAATTTTGCTAGAGCAAAAATGAGAGTTGTTACTCACAGAAAATGTCTCAATAATCACGATGAGCGCATTGGCAAAGTCTAAAATGCACTCCATACTTCACAATTCGTCGCCCCTCTAACGTACGGGCGTACCTTGATTACAACGTGAGCCCTCTTCTTCATATAACTCCACGTTTTTCAAGGCTCATGTGGAAAAGGAGATGCGCCCTTACGCCAGAGGAGCGACGAATTTGCGTAAGAAATTTGCGTTTTTTTGAGCTCCCCGCCTCGAAAACGATACCATGGCAGAGGTGAACACTTCGTCAGAGGAGTGATTCCATCCAACCCCTGCTCACAAGGATACTGCGATATATTCAACATACTCGACGCCGCGCCAATCCTCCAAAACACATGTGACGGGACGATGATTCTCATCACTTGATAACAATCGGCGTGTTTACATTCACATTTCTCTTGCTATGATAGATATCCGCCTTGATTGACCTCGTGCTCTCCTCAACTTGCGCGCGGAAGCGTCGGCTATGTTGAGCAGGGATTGAATGGAGCGAATTCTCTAACGAAATGTTCACCTGTGCTGTGGTATCCTTTTTGAAGCGGGAATCTTGAAAAAACGCGAATTTCTTATGCAGATTGTGAAGTTAGGGTTGAGCACAGGGGAGAATTTCATGAGCCGCCGCGCCGCCGCGCCGCCTACCCGCGGCGCACTATGGTCCAAAACTCAAGCATAGGAAGTAATAAGTCGGATAATGACTGAAAGATCACGAAAGTTTTGTAACAGATGTTTTTTGAGTCGCTAATTTCAAATTTGACGTCAAATTGCCTACGAATTTTCTGGCACGCTGCGGCGCGACGCGACGTGCTGCTGGCTCGAAACGCCCACCGACGCCTACAAACCTAAGGGGATACTTCACGCACTGCGCAATGCTTGAAGTATCCCCTTAGGTTTGTAGGCGTCAGTGCACCCTTCGCGCTGGCAGAACGGCTCGGCTCTCCCGGCGGGCGGGTGGTGACCGATTTCAGGCATGGGGAGGGCTTCCTGGCGGAGGGACTAGATCGTTTTAATCTTCTTTTTTTAATTTTCGACT
Organism: Bemisia tabaci; assembly: GCF_918797505.1. Lineage (NCBI taxonomy): Eukaryota > Metazoa > Arthropoda > Insecta > Hemiptera > Aleyrodidae > Bemisia > Bemisia tabaci. The sequence continues at coordinate 5,595,929 of NC_092799.1, forward strand.
TTTAAAATTTAACATTGGTCGTGTGAACTCACAACGCTAGATGAAGTGTAATAATGAAAGGCGGGTCGTGCGCCATGCGCGTTGGGGACGGCGCAGGACGACTCATGAAATTCTCCCCTGTTCTCTGTCGGTGAAGTTAGGAGTGCATTTCAGAGTTTGCCGATGCGCTCATCGTGATTTTTAGACATTATCTATAAGAAACGACTCTTCTTAATTGTTGCTCTAACAAAATTTTGCAGGAGGCCCATTGTATTTTTATACCAGAGGAATTTTGAGAATTTCTGACAGAAAATTTCAAAAATGTTTCTTCTGATCTCATGCAAAAATCAGATAAATTTTTGACGAAAATATGCAGGTCTATTCTCGTAAAAAAATCGAATTGTCCGAGTCAATTTTGTAACATTGAAACGGGGTTACGTTCCTTCGTACGGAAGACGACGAAATGAGGCGCGTTTGAATGAGTTTCATCTGCCGCGGGAATCTTTAATCGTACGCGAGATTCAGTACATTTTAGAGCGAGGGGGTTTTAGCGTTTCTTCAACTCTACACTCATGTTACTTTCGCCGATATTGAAGCAACAAAAACCACCAAAAGCAGTGGAAAAAATCACCACGGCGGAGAATAAATTACTCGTTTTCCAGACGTAAAACCGTAACTTCATTTCAACGTAGTCAAATTCCCCCTCGCAATTCGTTTTTTCACCGAAGAAGTGTTAGAAATTTCTAACAGGAAACCTTTTTCTGATCACAGACAAAAGCGGCAAAATTTTTGATGGATATTGCACAAATATATTCTTGTAAAGATGCATTAACCGAGTTAATTTTGCAACTCCCAGATAGAGATACGTTACTTCGTCTGTTGATGAATCGTGCGAACAGATCCATCGGAGGTTGCCAATTGTGTCGGAAAAAGGCATGTGTAAAAATTCGATATCGGCAAATTTTTAGACGGATTTTGCACAGATATATTCTTGTAAGAAATGGATTGTTCAAGTTAATTTTGCAACCTTCAGGTAGAGATACGTACCTTCATCTGTTGATGAATCGCGCGAACGGATCCATCGAAAGTTGCCAACTATGTCAAAAAATCAGTATGTTTCACAATGAGTCTCATAGGAACTATGCTAATTTTCAGGCAAATCCGACAAGCACAGATCGATCGAAAGTTTGACTAATGCGCCTTTCCACCTCGGCTGATAAACCCGAAACTTGCCCCGGGCGCGGGACAAAACTTAGTCTCTTTTTTTTATCTCGTGACCTGAATTCTCTCTAATCTTAAACAATGGAGGGGGAAAGTTTTCCTATTTTTTGTGAGTTTGATGGGCACTATTTTTCTCCGACATTGACAAAACTTTATTGCTCCTCGGAGTGATCCGCCGGTAGCTTTGTTCTCCACCCCCGGAAACCCTTAACCCCAAACCCTCGATGAGCCGAAGGTACATCCGTTTTCGTACTGTTTAAGGTTCTTCAGAGAATGTGGCTTACGCGGTTTTACCGGGCTTTCTACTAGGATAATGAACGGGGTTGTCGCGACGTAGGGAATATCGCCCGATGAGAAAATATTACGAATCTGCATAAGGTTCTCTTTGGATTTAGGTGGTTCTTTCGCAAAATAGGGTGGGGCGTGAGGACGATTTTTCACCGGGTCTGGCTACGGCGTGCTTCGCGAATTCCTCCTCCTTTTTTGTCCGACGGGCGCGGGCGATGCCATCAGTGAGATCGACAATCGATATCACCCTATTTGAAGCTGTGGTAAAAAATCGATTATCAAGTCGTCCTTTGCGAACACCCTGTTTATCGATCTCTTTCCATAGGTTTGAATGGCAGATCGATCGATGTATCGCGAATCACGCTGGATGCGATGGGAGGAAATCACTTTTGCCCCGCTCAAAAATATTGGAAAAGCGTCAAAGCGCTCGATGACTCGGCGCGGCGTCTCATTAGAAAGTAATTTCGAAAGACGCAAGCTCCCGAGATTATTTTGTGAAAAATGCGCGGATGTTTTTCACTCCGTCTTCGTCGGACTAATCAATTACCGAGAGTCTTTTAGTCTCGTCCTCGTCTCCCGCGGATCCGCGCTTTTTCAAAGCGCTTTCAATTTTCCCCCGAGTCGCTACCAACTTTCCGGCCCGCCGCACAGCGGACGAGGCTTCGGCAGAGATTGGACGTGGAATTTTGCACTAAATCTGCAAATTTCGATGCCTTTGTTCGTTATTTCTATCACGAAACGGAAGCCAAGCTCCAAAGCAATTTAAACAGTTTGCTCAACACCCTTAGAAATTGCGCTTCCATAAATAATTGCACGATTTTCGATGATTTTTCAAGGAGTCCTTGCTGCTATTTTAAAAAGAAGGTTTAATTTTTTTCGACGTCTATTTAATTGGAGATGGAAAATCGAATCGTTGGGTTCCTAAATCGGCGTACCGAAGTCCCATATCAAATGATTTAATATTTTTTTGAAATATAACACTTTTCGTGACTTTTATAGTGTCGGAGCACGATTTCTGAACGCGATGCTGTTGTCCAGAATTATAATGAGCAAATGGTCCAATTTAAACGAGATATGATAAAACATAAAGCTACTCGAAGTAAGATTTTGATAAAGCGATCGATTCAAGAACCGCATTATTAATACTCCGTCTGAAATCACGTGTCTGAAAAGTGATAGAAAAGAAGTTATTTAGCCTCTTTTTTGAAGCAACAACGTGTATTCCTTGGTAAATCATCGCAAATCATGACATCGCAACAAAGATCCATATTTGTTAATTTTCTTACCCGTGGGGAGGGGGGGATCCTTCCAATGGAGTTTTTACGGGAAAATCCGCGAAGCCAAATTTAAACTTCTACGCTTCGACGTTTCGTATCAACACACTTAGGCGTTTATAGTTTCCTCATAATGTTTGACCTCTGCCTTTGACCCGATCCACTGTGCGGCACTTGGTGAGAAAGGACTTCTTGCGGGGGCCTCTCTGGATTTTCTGATTGTTTACGATGATTTCGACGGAGGTTGAGCTCCGTAATGAATCAATACGAGCTAATAAATGGTCAATGTTGACAGTGCAAAATGAGGCTGACTCCAAGCGCCTCCAAGCTAACTGCTGTCTATTTCCCGGGAATACTGAGTGTTTTACGATGATTGTTGATTCAAACGATTCTCAAGGTAGAGGCGTCAAGAAAAATGGTCGTATCTTTGCCAGGAAATAGTATAATTAGATGACTTAAATCAAATTGAACTATGCTGTCGTGCTAAGGAAGAACACCGTATGAACATTCGGGAGTGGCCAAATTACCCTTGAAAAAACCTGGATTTTTTTACAAAATTCAAGCATTTTTTCCTTGAAATTTTCAGATATTTTTGATTAAATTGTGTACAAAATTGTCTGATTATTTGTGAAAATAATATTCACAATTTTCCCAGTGATTTCAGTTTTAATCGGAGGAAACTTGGCAACGTCTGAAGGCTCATACGGCGTTTTTCCTCAGCGTGTCAGAATGATTATCTTCGTTAGTTTCTGCTTCTATGGAGACAAAATACTTGCCGCGCCAAGAGGCGATTGATCGCGATGAGTAAAATTTTTCGTTTAATACAGGAATGAATGCAGATGGTAGGTTTGCCGATGACAATATATTTATTTTATTTTTTTAATGTTAGCTTCCTCGTTTTGTAATAGTTACCATCGAGAATCGACGCACCAATTCACCTGACGATGATGGATGACCACAGAATGACCCGTTGGATCAGGAAATCAATAAGAAATGCCCAGCATTTATTTGATTTCTTGCTCCAAAAATTGCTCATCAACGATCAAACGGTTATATTCGTTTATTTTTCCTTGAAACCTTCGGTCAAAATTTGCTATGTAGATATGCGTGTATTCCAAAAAGTATGACTTTGATATCCATCTACTCGTAAAACTTTTCTAGGAATTGCAGCCTTTCAAATAAATTCATCCGAATGGAAAAATCAGTTTCGATCTCAAACTCTGTGCGGATGATCTGCGTCTTAGAATGTAATATCAGTTCCGGCAAATCGCATCTCAAAGAGGGCAAAGTTTCGTATATCACAAACGGTATTGATCTTCGAAGTTAAGTAACGCATTATTTTTGACGGCGGAAGAAGCGAAATTCGCGGAATAAGCCCTCGCTTTAAACCGTTTTGAACTGCGCCCTCAGATTCCCAGAGAGAAATAAGGCGCTCTGCTTCTGAGAATTCGGTGTGTTGACTGAAATTTTCCAATCTCTTCTCCAGTCGGAAGAAAGCGAAGGAATTAGAGGGTAGTTGCGTGGCTGGCAAGGGGAGGGGAGTTTTAGGCTCAAAATTACACCATAGCATATCTTTTTCTATAATGTAGAACCATAAGAATAACGCGTATTGTTAAACCTCAGTTGAGGCATTCAACGTAGTTAAAGTGCTGTGTGAATCGCATGAGATAAAAAACGCCTTCAACTTTTCGTGCCGCAACCGTCATCTACACAGGAGTTTGAATAGTTGCTCGTTCAAAGTGGTGTATGTTTGTTCGAACTATTGGGAACGATACACGGCTAGTCCAGCTAGCATGAAATAATCAGAGTAACGCGCTACGCCTATGGCGCGATGCGTCTCGGAGAGTATGGTCACATTATCAATATATTCATCGTGTGTATTCAATATTTTCAAAGTTTTTTTATGTTTTATGTGAACGGTAAAAAAGTAAGAAACCAAGGATATAAGCTAAAGTGAACCAAAACTTAATTATATCCCAGAATAAGTAAATTAAGTAATCAAAACCAAAAACACTGGTTTAAGATTTTATTTTAAAAGTGTTCAATTCTATGAAATTTAACCGTAAATAAGAAAAAATTAACTAGAAAATTAACAAGACTTTATATGGTCGCAATCTACCTAAAAGTGACAATAGATATAATCACTTTCTCCATCTTGTTAACATTAGACCATTACCTACAAGTAGTACATACTGATCAGTGCTTTCCCCTGAACATTTATTAACTACCACACATTGACGTAGTAGAGTTTTCGTCATTTCCTACAAACCTAAGGGGATACTTCACGCACTGCGCAATGCTTGAAGTATCCTTTCAGGTTTGTAGGCGCCAATACGCCTTTGGCAATGGCCGGTCGCGTGCCGCGGCGCCTCAAGCAACTTTATCACAACAGATGTGTTTGCACATTATCATTCGAAATTGAAGGCGCTCCGATATATCAAGAATGACAGACATCTCTTAGGCCTTGTCTCCACGGGACGTTTTCATGGGATTTTTCCCAAGTTCGAATAGCAGGAATGAAACTTCTGGGATTTTTCCCAGTTACCGTCTCCACGGGACGAGGCTCATACGGTCCTGCGACTAGTTTGCGCGGGAAAATAACTTAGTTAAAGTCGAGTATTTAGCCGGGATTAAAATAGTAATTGCACTCAATTGACAATTAGACACATTATTTTAACTAAAAAAACATGAACAATGGAGTAATCAACAAAATATCGCACAATTCGTTTACACTTCTTCTTCTTCTCTCAGTGGGTCCTAAGGGTAAAAGGACCATACTTGGTACTGGGAAAATTATTGATTAACTCAATATTTTTCCCAACTTCGTAAGTGGGATTTTTCCCTGGGACAAATCTCATGTAACAGCCCGTGGAGACAAGGCCTTATAGTGGGTATACTAGAGTTTTCGTCATTTCCGGTTGATATCGATGAAAATCGATCGATAGTGCGACCGAAGCTTGAGAAGGATAGCGCCCTAGTCGGCATCGAGGGGGAATCGGGGTGGCCCTTAATTGAATCCCCGTCGTTGAGATACTGAGTATTTTGTTCCGTCATAATTTCCAATTTAATTAAGTGCCCTTTGAAGCCTCTCCGAATCGGCGAAGTAGTAATCAGATCTGCCTTATTAAGAAGATCTGTAAATGAAATGCTTCGAGATTCGAATTACCACTCAAAGCTGCAACCGGAAATGGCCCGTCTTTCGAGTCGCTGCGACCCCGTCGCTCGCTTCCCGTCCTGACGATGACACTTCTCCCTCGAGTACTCCCGTCCTAAGCAACAACGCCCTATGAGCCTACAGACGTTGCCAAATTTCTTTGATGAATAGATCACTAGACAAAGTACATACATATAAGTCGCTTCACAGCACTTTCTCGCGCTCTACGATTCCTAACCTCCACTGCTCTCTTTCAAAAATCTTGGGGGATTGAGCACCTTAACATTTCCGCTTCAATCCCCTCCCTCCAACTTTTCATTGGGCGTCACTAGACAAGGTGCGATACTAAAAGTAGAGTACTTTTATAGGGAGAGTATGGACAACTCGATTTGTGTAGCTCTTAGGGCCCAAAAGGGCGACAACGTGAAAAACGAAAATCACGAGAAAAGCGCCGCTGCCAACCTATGCATTTGGAAGATTACTCAATATGGTTGACAGTGCATTGCAAACAAGCGTCTCAAAGGATTAAAACTGTGAAACTGAGAAAATGTAAGCGAAGTCAAGGTTTTACAAATGATTTTATAATTTTTGATCAGTGTAAATAGTTGAAATGTGAAACTTATGGGTGATTCTAGTTCATTGGTTGGCTCCCCTTTTGGGGCCCGAGAGCTACATGACCTGATCAAACCTCCTCCAAATTTTCGAGTTGTCTATACTCTCCCTATAAAGGTACTCACTCTAACTGAAAGTGACTCGTAAGTCCTAAAGGACCGTCCTTAACATTTAAAACACATTTAAACGTGACATTTAAAATTGGAAACTTATCAGAATGTTTAAATTCGAACCTTGCCTAGTGGTCCATCTCGAATTTTCCTTGAAATTTCTGAATTTACCTCCTCCAACAAAATGTCCAGTTTTTTTTTCATTTTGGGAAATCCTGATTTTTCCTGATTTTTGACTGCTAAATCCTGATATCATAATTTTTCTAAATCCTGATTTTTTGCGGAGAAAAATTGGGAGGAAATTTGGCCAATATAACTTCACAAAAATAGCTCGATAAAAAAATCCGATCGGATGGCAGACTTTTCTCAGATCCTGATGAAATCGGGATTAAATCTTGATAGAATCGGGAAAATTGGACTAGATGCTAGACACCCTGTCCAATTTATGTCTAAATTATCTTTTATTTTCAATAAAAGACATCTGTAAACCTCTTCGAAAATATAGATTTTATCGGGTGAAGTGTGGCAACTCTTGAGTGTTCATATGGGGTTTCTCCTTTGGCATGGCAGAGTAAGTAGGCGCTTCGAGATAAGCGCCCGGGCGAGAGAGAGGAAGGCGCCGGTTCCTCAGTCGTTTGCCCTAAACGCCTCTTTTCCCATGAGAAATGCGGGAGGTTTACTCTGCCATCGGAAGGAGTCGTAGGGAGGCATTTAACCCTATTAGTCCCGCCTCCGATGCAAGATTATAGTCTCCCCGAAAACGTCAACAGTGGCGTGGCGTGTTTTGCGATTTATCGATTGATCTGCCATTTAAACCTATGGGAAGGATCGATAAATCGATTATTCGGGTGTTCGTTGCGAACACCCGAATAATCGATTCTTCACCACAGCTTCAAATGGCGAGATATCGATAATCGATCATTCACGCCTTGCCACTGACAGTCAAGTGCCGGAAACGGCAAGGGAACGTTTTGAGGAACTATCGAGTTGTTTCCAATCGCTTTTCAAAGTGGGAGTGATTATCGCATTTAGACTGCATTCGGGGTTGAAGAGGGGAAATCGGAAATATGAAAGATTGGTCATTTCCGTGGAATATATCATGTTTTACAAAGCTATATATGAAAAGTATGAGAAATCTGGGATATATTTTTAGGGACTTGGTGTGCGAGACGCACCAAAAATCAGGGACCATTTTTTGCATTTAATTTCATCATTTCTTTTTGCATATTGCTTAAATTTCATATTTAAAATTTTTCATTGTTTTCCACGCTACTTTCACCGAAAACTGCACAAAAATTATAAAATTTAGGTAAGCTTTGCGTTTCACATCCTATATTAACCGAAAGTGACACAAGAACGCAAGTTAATTTTAAAGAGGGCTTTGCTCTTTCCCGTAGTCCGGCTGAGCACGTTGGGTGATTTTTGCTCTATGAATAGATTTCAATTTTGCGGAACTTACGATTGGAAAACAAGTTTCGAGTATTAAGAGTCAATTTTCACGCATATGCCGAAAAAATTGTTCTCTCCTGGTTCTTGAAAAAATGGTCACACTGAAAGCTGATTTTTAGAATATAATGTCTCAGAAGGATGTGTGAGAGGATGGGCATTTAATCTCATCTTAGCAGAGCCTAGAAAAACATTCGCAAAATTTCCTACCATATCGACGATCCTATTAATTGGCGCATGAGTTCTGAACATTTTTCGAAAAATAGTATCTGTATATGTATACACAGCTATCCATAATTTTTCCCCTGAAATAACTGAGACAAAACTTCCTAAGTTTGCTGGACATGAGCTAAAGCAGTGGAAGTGAAGGTTGATGGTGGGAATAAGGATGTAAAATAGTCTGTAGAGAAATTTTTGACGCAAGTTTAATTGAAACTGAATATTTATTTACATTAGTCTAGAAGTCACGAGTCAAAGCAAGCTCTAAATTATTATTTCAGTGGAATTAAACGGCGTAGTAGCTTATATCGAATAAATCTGAATTTCATCCTCGACCAAATTGAAAAATGTTGCGTTTCTTTTATGAAAGTCGCAACGTCTGCGCGCAGTCTGGAAAATGGAACTTCGAGAATCTTCGTAATCAGTTAAAAGGAAACAAGTCATTAAACATAAACAATGGAATTCCAAACCGAAACACATGATTCCTGTTTGATTTCCTATTGAGTTTCGCAAAGCTCCGAACAAAAGACTCAGCAGAAATTGAAAGAAAATAAATTGTATTCATGGCAGAATACGGCATAGCTACAGAACTTAGTGCCCCCTTCCTCTTTATATTCACTCTGGATTACCAATCGTTATAACGAATCGCACTGCAAAATCAAATCCAGTTGCAAAGATGAAGGAGCGACAATTATTGACACAGTTCCGCATTCATAATCTTATTGAAAAAAAAGTAATAATACGTAAAATTGGACCGCGAAACAAACGATTCGCTTTTTCATAAACTGAGTGAACATTATGAATATACCTCTAACACCCGCTTTTGGCAAAACGATTTCTTTTTTATGCAGTTGAAACTAATTGTTTCTATAATACTGTAGTCCGAGCAAGACCAAACTCCTTCATTTCGTTCGTTATGCAACATCACTCCCTGGACGCGCGTATAGTTGTATCGTTGTGACTGGTTCTTCCGTCAAGCATTGACGGCCTCTACGTTGTTTTAAATCGCAGTTAAGTAGGTCTCTACAAATTACCGAAGTTTCTTGACAAAGTCACTCCTATAGACAGGGTATGAATTCGAGCAGCATGTGACTTCTATTCTCTTTAAAATTTCATGAGGACAACAAATCACACAACGGAAATTCTGGAAATCAACTCCTAAACAAAATACACTGGAAAAAAAAACACATTGGATCTAGAGTCGAGACTCTTAAAAACATCGACAAGAAAAAGTACTCTTGATTCAATCAGAATCTAGCTTAAATCAAGAACCAAGCCTCTTAATTCAAGCGGATTTCGTTTTGATTCAAGCAAAAATCCGATTGAATAAAGAGTATTTTTTCTTGTCAATGTTTTCAAGAGTCTGGACTCTAGATCCAATGTGTTTTTTTCCCCAGTGTATTAGTGTTTACGATTAACATTGGTTTAATGAGAAAATGCATATGACGTCATTTGCATAATCTAACTTCTTTGATTTGTTTTAAAAACACTTGTTAATATCGAGTTCAGGAGTTGCTTCAACTCATGATTGCTTCATTTTCCCTTTGTCTTATTTGGACTGCATTTTGCAATTCGGAACTATAATTTCTGGCTCATCTGTAAAAACACGTATGTGCATAAGGAAACTGATGGTACATACGTTGTTTCTAAACCGAGTCAGAAATTATAGTTCTAATTGCAAAATGTAGTCCATTTGTCCATATAGCTAAGCCTGTCAATTTCAGTAATCAGTCTATTGACAAAAATGGCAGTAACATTTACCGAAAAAGGAGTTGAACTTTAATCAGCGATAGCCATGACTATAGATTTAGGTGTTTTTCCCAGTTCATCGGTAAGGTTATCGATCAGTGATACAAATAATACCAATCGTACAATGGTTATGTTACGTTTTACGTTATGTTTTTGTTAGCATAGTTTTCAGTTTTTCCCTCCCGTCATCTTGGCGTGTATCCTACCGCGAGTGCGGATCCGACGAGAAGACCAAGGAAAAAAAACGGCGTCTCAATATCTAGGACACGCTGGAAATGGAGATCTAATTGAAGTCGCGATCCGTAACTAAAGCATGGGAGTGCTTCAGCCGCGAAACGACTTCGCTGGTAGAAGATAGCTCTTATGACCCCGTGCGTGTTTTTACAGGACATGGAGTGGACAACTGCTCGGTTGACGCACGGTGGTTCAGCTTGAGAGGAGAGACAATAATACCAAAATGTGAAAATTTCTTTACCTTCGGCCAAAGTATCACAAGCGCCATGCGACGTTTAAAATTTCCGCCGCCGTTTTAGTTTTTGGCGGAGAAATGTTTGGTTGAGGCTATCCGAAAATTTCGCTGAATTTTAATTGTGCTGCCCATAAAATACAGCGAAATTTTCAAACAGATGCAACCAACAATTTTTCCGTAGAAAAATAAAATGGCGGTGGCAATTTTTAAACGAAGCATGGAGCTTGTGATACTTAAGTCGGAAGTTGACGATTTCGCCTTTACGCTGTTCAAAATCGAGAAGTGAAATCCGGCGCTGGAGCCGATATAGCACTTAAAAACCCCGAGTAATATGAATGCGAAGAGAAATTAGAACCATGAAAGCGTATTACACTCCGCAAAAAGAATAGATTGCTCACCGTAATAGTATCATCGGTGGCATTGGGTGCTTTGCGATACATCCATTGATCTGCCATTGAAATCTATGGAAGAGGACCATAAAAAGCGATTCTCAACCGCAGTTTTAAATGGGGAAATATCGATAGTTGATCATTCACGTCTCGCCACTATAAAGTGTAAGTCAATTCGTAAGAAGACTAGGTTCCGCTCTGCATTCATATCATTTACCTTATAGACTTTAGCACAGAATTTCACCCCAAAGTTGTTAACTATTGTACTTCTTTCGTGTTAGATTCGAGAATACTCGGTTTTTACAGTTAAATCACGTGGATTGAATTCGGGTTTGTCGATGTATGTATTCATTATTTCCTTGACATAGCAGCATTGACAATGAAAAAAATGAACAAAATAATGGAACCTTAAAGAAAATTCAAGAGATATTAATTTTTTAAATAGATCTAACTTAGGGTTTGAATTAATCAGTCAACACAAAAATACGAAATACCAAAAGAACAATATTTAAATGATCCTTACAAACTTAAAAGTAAAAAGGACCGTTAAAATTTGCAAACTTCTCGATATTTTTAATACAGTATTTTCCTTTTTGGTCACAAATTTTTTGATCTCCTGAGTTGCGATTCTTGCAAGCTGGCATTACTGTTTTTCTCAATCTGAATGTATGTTAAACAATCGATCCTAGCCTGTCTCACCTAGAATCGATATTCATTCAATGAGTTTTGTATGTATTGACAGTTTGCCAAATTGCTTGAATCGCTGGTGATTTTGCGGATACGATCTATTTTCAAAATAAGCCCGTGAAATTATTTTAGAGGCACGTTGTAATTGTCCTTTGTGAGACTCTATTTCTAGGCTGTCCATGAAAAATTCACAACGCTACTTTGAAAGCCTTCTTAAAATGAAGCCCTATTCGAAACTATGGTAAAGAATTGATTAGCAAGGAGGTCGTTGCGAACAACCTGTTTATCGATCCTTTGCCGTGATTTTAAATGGCAGATCCATCGATATATCGCAAAGGACGCCGCGCCACTGGAGCTGCTCAAGGAACGACTATGAATACGGCCCCGAGTAGGGTTCATATCCGTTGACCACAAACCGCCGCCTCGGGGCCACTGAGCGACGAAATGAAAACATGAGGAAATTGCTGCTTGTGTCATTTTTCATGTCCAGAAAAGTCCACTTGACCGCTGTCAAAGCGATTTTAAGCACGGCTTTTGACACGAGTGTTTGCCCGCGCTCATAATTTGACGACGGATAATTAGGGGCTAATCTGGAGTGAAGAGCGAGTTCCCCTTTTTTTCCTCTCGACGCCCCCCCCCCCCCCCGCCTGCGCCCGAATTATACGGATTTTTCCCCGAGGTGTTAATGACTTTCGGAGCCCGTGAGCTGCTCGCCATGCACGCACACTCGTCTTTGCCAAATTTCACCGATTTTTCATAAAACTCCCGCCGAGTATGAAAGAAATTTTATCTTTCACCCCGATCTTAACGTAGGAGAAGTATGGTATAGTCCGCGGTTTTTCCAGCTGCTTCTCATTGGATGAAAGACATTTGGGGGTCGATCTATATTCAACTTTAAGAAACATTCCTTGAACGCATAGAAAAGATGGCAGCCAAAAAACGTTGCATTTATGTTTAGTAAAACTGTGGCGGAGAATGAAAGAAATTTTATCTTGTATACCTCAATGTGAATACAAGAGAAGTACAGCAAGCTAATCATACGCGGTTTTTGCGGCTGCTATTCTCATGTAGTTGAAGGAATTCGGGGATCAATCTATTCAACTTTAGGAAAAATTCTCTTTAAAAAGCGTAGAACAGATCGCAGGCCAAAAACTTTACAATTCAAAGTTTAGTAAAACTGCGGTGGAGTATGAGAAAAATTGCATCTTTTACCCCGATCTGAATGTAAAAGAAGTACATTGGAGTCCCGATCATCCACAGATTTTTCAGCTCCTTTTCTTTAGGAGTGGCAGGAATTCGGGACTCAATCCATCCAACTTTAAGGAAAATTCCCTTGTAACGCATTGAAAAGATCGCATCCCAAAAAAGTTGCAATTCTGTGTCACAAACTTCTGTAACTTCCAGGTACGATGCTCGCCGAAGTAACATCATTTAAGGTAAAGTGTACTCATTTTTAACTAATAATTACATTTTTCCATATGTTTGACAAGTGTTAAAATAAGTCTTTTAAATTATAGTCCTCTTAATAACTTCTCTTGGCCAAATAGGTCAATTCTGTACCATCCGTGATTTTGGATTATCCACTCTATCTAATAATTGCGAAAATAGCTGCTTTTACGGTAAATCATTTTAACTAACAATTACACTTTTTTTCTACTATTTGACACACGAAATGAAGACTTTTAAAAATTCAGTCTGCTTGATCACTTTTCCTTGCTGAATTTCTCAGTTTTGAATTATTCACGATTTTTGATTATCCGCGATCAGGGTCGGATTTACCTACTTGCCGCTCATGGGCCGCCTGTATTTTCGCCGCCCCCTTCTCATTCGTTTTGAAACATCAATAAAAACCATCAAGTGAACGTGCAGGAGGGAAAGGAGTGCATATTAAGACGCGTTTACCTACTCGTGTTGGGTACATTTTTTTTACGAAAGTCCTGTCAACACTACTAGCAAAATTTCACGGAACTTGACGCGAAAGTTAAGTTCCGTAAACCTATCTCTGTGTGGACAAGATCCTCCATTTATAAGAAATGATCCAAAAAATTATGAAAGAACAAACATGAATGTGGTTTAATAATTTTGACTTCCGTCGCTGCGCTGCGCCACGCTGATCGCGCTGAGTGTTTGGCGCAACGCTTGAAGTATTCTTGCAGTCTTGTAGGCGCTATGCGTTTCACGCCAACCGCTCCTGACCGCGTGACCGCACTGCGTTTGGCGCAATGGGTGAAGTATTCATGCAGTCTTGTAGGAGCTATATGTGTTACATGCTGACCGCCGCGCCGAGGGCTTGACCTTTTCATCTCAAGTCCTCGTCATCATTCCTCTCTGCGCTGAGCTCCAGGCAGAATTGCGCGTTTATTTCCTCTCTTAACTCGACTAATTAAAGATGCTGTCTCTTGTATCACCGAAAAACGACAAAATTAGAAATTACTATACTCTCTGGAAAAAGAGATTTTGTTTCCTTTTCTTATTGATAATTTTTTTTTCTGAATCCGATTTTTTTCATACCTACATTTAAAAAAATTGCAAAATTTGTCGCCGTGGGCCGCGGCCCATGTGGCCATCCCCTTAATCCAGCCATGTCCGCGATGGCTCTGGTCCCAATCACCGCAAAAAACCAATACTTCATTGCACAGCCAAATTGGGTGACATTGGCTCACTTTTGACTTTCGTCATCTTCTTTTCCCTGAACAAGCATGCATGTTCAGCGGGCAGCATCCCCTCGATTTTTACTCCTAGATGTCAAATTGTCAATTTTCACAAATTTAATATTTGAATTAGTTAATAGTTAATTAAAAACGTTCCAATGGAGAATTTGCACGCAAATTTTTTTTATTAATTCATCTAAGAGTGCTTAAAAAACTGATTTTGCAATATTTTTTTAATTTTTTTTTTTTTAGAGATCGGAAATACTATAAAAATAGATTTGAAAATGAGAAAATGCACCGCCTGGTGACGTCATCTGGCGGAATTTTTCATTAGGACACATGTATTCTAACAGATTAGGTTTATTCTGCCATATCTCCTCCAAGAATTGTCCAATATATGAACCACAGGTGTTCTTGCAATCAGTTCACTCAATAGTATCCACATAAACACGAAATCCATCGAATTTCAGACACTTGCAAATTCTCCATTGCGTGATCTTTTTGGCAGTTTGTGACATCTATGTGCCGACTTGTCTTACCTATTCCTATATGAAGCCTCATACATATGTAACAATGGCGGATGTGAAAAATTACCTTTTCGAAAAGCTCTTAAAAAACTGTTTTGTTCACACAAAAATTTAAAATGTTTGGCTTTGGCATAATGTACAGATCTCGAAGATCACATCTCAAGTATTTTCTCAACATTTTCTTGATGCCAAAACAGTTTTTTGAATGTGTTTCGAAAAGTTAATTTTTCACATCAACCATTGTTACATACATATAAGTCCTCATATACAGCGAAAGCTTGCTGAAACGAATTGTGTAGGAACCCAAAAAAATTCGACTTAAGCGGCAATCCATCTGAACTGATTCTCCACGTAACTTATGGACGTGTCTAGGGACCGAAAACAAATTCGACTTAATCGGTAACTCGTCTTAACCGTAGTTCGACTTGGCGAGCTTTTACTTTATAACGGGACCACTAGCCACTCGCGGTGCCGAAAATCCTTGAGCGGGCCGTGCGATCTTTCAGCAGCGCGCTCGCTTCAAAGTGAGGAGCACGAGGCGGTATTTCCACGGTTTTTCATAGCTCAGCGATTTTTTCGTTTGGTTGAAGTTTACCGGTGGCCCTGGTTTTTTTTAGCGGGTAAATTTGAAAGTGAGTGCCGCGCAGCTGAACCGTAAACCGTGATAATAAACTCCGACGTTTTCCACTCTGGAGCGGCTCCTCCCCGCGATTTGTGCGAATCCTGTGTCGGATTGTTCGTAGCTTTCCGTTGCAGCTCTCAATGAGCGAAGCTGAACCGACACAAAATGCACAATTACGAGCGAGTCCCTTCCTCCTGTCAATGGAGTCATCGGCTCTGTTTATAGTCCCTTTGAAATTGCGCATTCGACCGCTGCAGGTGGTTAATTGCGTTACGCTTTGCAGGGACTTTTAAAACCCTCCGAGTGCCGCGCCCGCTGCCGCCGCTTTGAAAAACTGATTCGGGACGCCAACCTGTGCCCGTTAGTGCTCGCCTCCGTTGCAATTTTCAGCGGGACTGAAAGGGCCATCCAAATCAGACTGACAGTCCCTCTAAACTCCCGTGAATTAAAAAAAAAAACGCCGTATGAACATTCAAATGTTTACAAACTTCCCCCAATTGCATTTCAGTGCCGAATTTGGCTGGCTAAGATATATAGACATAATGGACCACTAGACGAGATACGAATTTCAGCATTCTGATACATGTGTCTCCACCAAAATTTCACGTAAAACACGATGCGCGCAACGAAAATTACCGAAATCAACCCCTTCCGAAGATATTTAATGATTCTTGGTGCGTGAATTCAAACCACCCGCTCATGAAAACTCAATGCTCTACGTGATTCACATCGCGCGCTAAACGTTATCATGAACGTCTCTGCGATAAAAAAAATCTGGCAACCTCAATCTCGACGCTTTGGCTCAGCTATAGCAAATTGCTTATAGCATGAACAATACATGGTGGGAAATGAACATTGCTCGATTGAGAAGCTTGCTGTAACCGTTGTAGTGCGCGATTTGACTCACGTAGAGCTTTGAGTTTCTTGTGAGCGGGCAGTTCAAATTTCTCGTAACCAATGTGAAATAAAAATATTAATATCTCCGTTAAGAGTTGGTTTCAGTAATTTTCGTTGCGCAAATCGTGTTCTGCGTGAAATTCTGGTTGAGAAACATGTATCAGAATGTTTAAATTCGTACCTTGTCTAGTGGTCCATTGAGGAGCTTTCCGGAAAAAGGGCACATAGCAAAAAATAGCGTTTGAGAAAAATGCATTTTAAGTCTATCATTAATTTCTGGCCACTGATGGTACCTTTCATCGCAGCTGGGACTCCCGATTTCGAATGAAAGTCACTGTCAGTGGCCATAGAGTATAATGATTAGAACTTCAAATGCAATTCTCTCAAACGCAATTTTTTGCTATATGCCCTTTTTCCGGAAAGCTCCTCAATTATTGATTGAAAAATCGAGCTACAAGCCAAGATAAATAGTATAATATAGTATATATTTCAAACTACATGTAGAGCGTCTGCTTTGTTTTTTGTAAGTTATATTTTCACAAAACACACGAGGAGCATTCGGAAAAGAATATTCAAGGAAATATCGTAAATTTGATGAATTTGCACTTTCAAAATATTCAAAACTCAAGAGGTCTTCGTAAGAAACGTACCAAACTTTGTAAATTTCCAAAATTTGTCCCTCACGCTAATTCATTCTACAAAATGCGTGATTTGCCCGTTTGCATGCGACAGATATTAAACCTAAAATTAAAATTAATAATAATGTATACATTTTTGATAATATATTTATGGCAATAAAAGAAAAACACACAACTCAGAGGGAAAACACCTATAGCCCATTGGAGAACAACTAAGATAAACAACTGTTTTCATTTTTCCTTAAATTGACCCCGGTCAATGTACATACCTTATAAAGGAAACCAGTTTGCTCCGGGCTAGCAGTGCATTTGAAAACTGTAAAACAGCAACAAAGAGCCCGCCGCAACCGAGTTTTCCACCCGGTGGGAACGTTCGTGTCTTTTGATTTTCCTTCCAAGAATTCAATGAGTGTTATTCATTCTCGCGCGTTGTGCACTCCCCCCCCTCCCCCCCCCCTCCCCCGCCCCCACCCACCGTTCCCGCATCTAATACACCCGAAACACAAAATCCTAAACGTCAGATTCAGCACAAAAAATGCAAGCTCGAGAAACGACGGGAATAACAAGAAAACAGGGAGGAAACACCTCGATGCCGAACCGCACCGCGCTCTGCGTTATCCGTGGCCATAACTCTAACCTCGCGTGATACGTTTTTTGCACGATTATGGATGTGGATGGTGGGACATTTAAGCGGGCTCGGCATAAGCAAAGAATCATAAGCAAGTGTTGAATCCTTGAAAGTAAAAGCTTCCACCTGTCGCCAGGAGGCCAGTGGAGGGTTTCTTGTCTTTGGTCAACAAGCAGTGACTTTCTACGTTCACAATTAACCGAGCTACCTATCACGTTTTAGATAAATCAGTTCATGACGTCATTCACCGAGTAGTGACACTCTTAGTTCCGTCCACCTTGCTGTCAAAAATCAGCGAGGCACTGGTTACTCATCGAGGAAACTCGGATGAAAGCAAGATGGATGCCGTCATGAACCGAATTTTCAAAGCGCGATATCTCGGTCACTATATTAATCGAGGAAGTTGATGTTTTGGAAGAATGTCCAGATATGAATATTGTGTTTTCTTTTATCTTTCAACCGATTCTTTGGTGCAATTATAAATGTTTAATGCCTATTATTGCTTTCCTGGTGTTTATATAATCTGCCAAATGAAAGCTCCTCGTATCATGATAATTTGAAAATTCAATTAATGTCATTCAAGAGGTCAATAATGGCGTCTCCGACGCAATAATATAAACCTTAGCAACAACATAGGAGAGAAAACGGGGAAAAAAGGCTAAAAATTACACATACAAATCCGAGACGTTTCGGCCCAAAACTGATCAGAAAAAATCCCAGAAACAGGATTTTCTCGGCCATCATGTAGTCTGCAGGTTTCTACTTGGAATTTTCGTATTTTATTCTTATTCTTCCGACTGGAAATGTCTCAGTTTTGGGCCGAAACATCTCGTATTTTGTATGTGTAATTTTTAGCCTTGTTTCCCGTTTTTTCCTCCTATGTTTTGGATATCACCATTGTCACGGGCTACTGTTTTAAAAATGGACATGCTTCAGTTAAACGGAACTAAGCGCCAAATTGAGCTCCTTCAGAGGATTTTAGAATTCCGGATGCCGCGTTCTGTCAAACGGAACTAAGCGCCATGGAAAAGCATTGCGAGTACAGGACGGAACGAGCTTAGCGTTCCGCAACACCCGCCAATCCAAACCCTTCTCTCCCTTCCACCCCCCATGGCGCTTAGTTCCGTTTGATAGAAATACGTCCAAATGTTAACCTTAGCAAAAATAGATATTGAAATTTCCGCACCATTTGAAAAGCATCAAAACACGATTCTGTGACCAGCGCAACTGACCCATTATATATTTTTTTCCATGCAAACGTGGGGAAGTGGGAGAAAACTGGGGTTTCTCATCAGGGAACGAGCATGGTCCAGAATCGTAGAGACCGTGGATTAAAGGTTGTTTTCGGGGCGAGACGGCTGCTGCGGATGGAGGATAAACAGACTTTCGAGAATAACTTTGTTTTCAGAGCCGCGCGCTGAGAGGAGGACGGGGAGAAGGAGAGAGCATTATGCTCCGCTCGGGAAGTGCAAGGAAAGCGCGTAAAACAAAATTAGGATTTTGAGTAGTTACCACATGCTCGGAAACGGAGAAATAATAAAAAATGGAAAAGAAACAGGTACTTCATTCGATCTCAACTGGCACGGGGGTATCGTGGTCTGCTGAAAACCTTGGAGAGGGGGGGGGGGGGGTTGTCTCCCCCTTGTTTGAGAGCGCGCCTGGGAATCCTCGTTGCAAAATTTCTCATCGCCGGAAAATTCAGTCTAATACTGCCGTGATGAGGAAGAATGTCATATGAGCATTCTCACGTTGCCATACTGATATTAATAAAAAGCAAGTTTATTGGGAAAATTCTAAATATTTGTCCTCCGATTTTCCAGACGATTTTGTTCGCAGTTGAATCTAAAATATCATGAAAATTTCAAGGAAAAATCTGCATGATTTTCTTCCAAAGTACATGTTTTATTCGGGAGAAATTTGACAAATCTCGAATGTTCATAAACGACGTTCTTCCTTAGCCCAGCAGAATAGTGCTTCGTAGGTATTTCCAACAAATGCAACCGCGAAACTTTCTTGAGTTCTTCTAGCGTGGAAAAGCTGGCGTTACGGTTCCTAAAGAAGCATCATGCAGTTCCTTGATCGCGGACAGCGGCAGATTTGTGCGTGTGGCTCTTGATTTGTATACTTTTTTTTGTGCACGGAGAATAGAAAAATTCGTCCATGGGTTTCGCGGTGACAGTCGTTGGAGCCGCCGGTTTCGGGGTTCATCTTGAAATCAACTTCCAAAATCTTAAAGTTTAAGTCGTAATAAAAGATCACGCGCTTGCACTATAGGAGGGCGACCCACCTCGATGTTCGGTTCGATCCGCTGCACTTAGATAGGACTGAATTCATCAACAGGGTTGCCACTTTGTGTGGGGCTCTTGTAGGCACCTGTCATGCCCCTGCTGAAGTCTTAAGTAGATTTCTACATCGAGAGCCTTAGTGAGAGTGAACATGCAAAGTCGATGAACCCAGGCTAGTCCGATAGCATGATGTTCTTTGCTGCCTCCTGATCTGACGACGAATTCCCCTGCTTTGTTATTATTTCACTTATTTTCCAAACTTTTCCTTGATTTCCTAGATCGATAAATAATTTCGCGTTTTTTTTTATTATTGAAAATGATCGACAAACCTATAGACAAAGAAGACAAATCATCTTCTCCCTTAGTCTACAGGAGGTGTCTGGAACAAAAGCCGGCAATCTCCATTGCCCTGTCTAAAAATTGTGCAATCGTATTAATTTTCTGCAAGTAGCGATCAAAACTTCTAGCTGTCGTTAACATTTTTCCAAATTTTCTCGCTTGGTAACAGAAAATTCACACACATTTTGACAAAACATGAACATTGAGGCTTTCTCCTTCTTTCAATATTAAAATTATGATGATTGCACAGTTTTTAGACATAGCAATGTAGATTGCCGCTTTTGGTTCCGGACGTCTCATAGGAACCGCCCAATTGAAACAACGATTGGATCGCTTTCGTACTCTAAACATCGCCGTTCTCTTGTTCATACGCGTTTGTCTATCAATTTCAATAATCGCCCGTAGTGCGTTTTCACATTGCACCGGACGGAGTGCCGCACTGGGAAAAAAACACATTGGATCTAGAGTCCAGACTCTTAAAAACATGGACAAGAAAAAATACTCTTGATTCAATCAGAATTTAGCTTCAATCAAGAACCAAGCCTCTTAATTTGAGCGGATTTCGTTTTGATTCAAGCAAAAATCCGATTGAACCAAGAGTATTTTTTCTTGTCAAATGTTTTCAAGAGTCTGGACTCTAGATCCAATTTGGTTTTTTTTTCCAGTGTTCTAGACGTCTCATAGGAATCGCCCATTTCAACCAAGGGATCGCTGTACTATCCTTTGTCTATCGCTTTGTCTATCAATTCAATAATCAGCCCGCAGGTGCGATTCGACAGAGCACCGGGACGGAACGCAAGACTCGGCAACAGAGAATGTAGCGGCAGACTAAACAAACACGTGTCGGTGAAGCCAGCAAGTGAGCCGCACCGCGAACTTGTTTTAAGCTCCGAGCGCAAAAGAAATCTAATGAATGCTTGAAAAGTTCTTTGTTTGCCCTCTACTCAGCTCTTGGCTCCGCGCCCCTCCCCTTTCACCTTCCGCCTCGCTCATTTTTTCCGAAGAGCAGAATTATTGTTTGCCCGACTCGAGTCGAGAGCAGGACTCGAAATTCCAAGGAATGGGTTCTTGTTGCTGTTGCTGTTGCATCGCCGTATTGTCGCCGGCGACGCGCCCGCAGCCCGCAGCCCGAGACGCCCCGAGACATTTTGTCCTTCTCGTTATATTCTTCCGGATCGGGGGCGGGGGGGGGGGGGTGGCAGGTGAGGGCTCGCTCCGATCGCGCGCCGCGGGGAGTGACGCGACGTCGTGACGTGTGTTCCGTCCAAAGGGTTGAACGATCCCTGCAAAGTAGTGACGTTCTCCGTGCTGAAAAAGAGCACAGTCGACTCTCGGGGCCAAGAAAAAAGGGACGGTATTCATGGGTCTGTTAAACCTTAGATGCCCAAGACTTTATTTTACCCTCCCAAGACCTGGAGATTTCACAATTCAGAGAGCGCTTCAGATTTGAGTCCATTTGGACCAAGCAACAATGACTTGAGATCTTAGACGCGATAATCCATGTATCGAGACTTGACAGTTTTGAAAACGCCTTCAATCGTGGCGTGATACCTCACGCATTCCGAGGAGTTCGAATAGTTGTATCATTGCGCCTTAGCAATGGGATGGAAGATCAATATTGAAGTAGTCTCCACGCTGGCCGTCGGCAGTTTCGAAAACGCCTTCAATTGTGGCGTGATACCTCACGCATTCCGTAGAGTACGAATAGTTGTATCCTTGCGCCTTACCATAGTCAACGAATTCGGGCTTGACTAATGGAAAGGATGGATTTAACTGGTTCTTTTCAACTGTACTTCCTTCTTCCGAAATGAGGTAATCTACTGTGCCAGTGACACTGTCTTTTGTAAGATCTGTTGGCAGCAAGAAAGTTTTCGCCTTCTTTAATGTTTGGTTTGTTCTGTTTCAGGTATGCAAAGCTTTGTAGATCAAGGCATTTCTCTAACCAAAATTGATGAATTCGTTTTTTTGTGAGTAAATTTTTCATTTAATTGAGTACCATTTGCGAAGATTCGAAGTGAATTGCCTTCCTTGAAAGATGCTTTCCGTTGACGAAATGTGAACTTTACGTGCCACCTCCGCTCAAAAAACAAATTCTGAAGATGCCTTAAGAGAGATTGCCTGTGATCAACGCTGCTCACCGAAAATAAAAACAGCATGCAAAATAAATTTAATCCCGTTCAAACCAAAAAAAAAAAAACTATTCTATAACAACCACTTTTTAAGCAATGAATGGCATGAATCGGTAGGGATGGTAAAGGTACGAATTTTAGTATACTAATGTATGTTTCCTCTTCAAAATTTCACGAAGAACACAGATTTACGCTACAAAAATCACTGATAATATCTTCCAGTCAAGATGTCAACGCATTTATTAAGTTTGAATTTGTGCAACTATAACTTTGATGAGATATCTCAAGTCATAACGATTGAAGCACCTTGTCAAGTGGTCAATTGAACTGAAAGTGCAACCCTCCTTAAATAGGTGTTTTGTTCATTATATGTCAATCATAACAAATCCAAGCAATTTGAAGTAAGTTTTGAAATGTTTGAAAATTACCACCGAATAATTTCTAAGAGAAAAAATCTAACGACAATACCGCGTATTATTTTGGAACACGAAACCAACTTTTTGAAGGAACTTAACAAAAAATTCCTCTTTATCCAGCAGGGAATCCGATCTGCAGCCCGATTATTGAACGTTTAAAGCATCACGATAAGACATCAAAACTTCATATATTGTATGGTTAAGGTAAGGCTATTTTCTGTCTTGTCGTATCGGGACTGATTCAATAGTGAGACCGCATGCGTTTAGACATTGAGAACAACTTAACCAGCCAAAGCAAGTAATAAAAAAAAACAATTTAATTTCAATTAAAGTCGATTTATTTATTTCAAAGACAGAACTCCAATACATCAATTTACAGCTCCGTCCCCACCATAAGCACAGCTCGAGTGGTAGATGTCCACCACCACCAATTTGGGGAACGACTGCTCAACAAAACAAAAGTTTTATTCTTGGGTCTTTGCTTTATCTTTTGTCTCGTTGTGCAGCCTTCCCCCAAATTCAGCTGGTTATTTTATCTTTTTTGGACATTACCTGTAAGCTGCAAATATATAGAGATGCCCGGCCGCGTTAAAAAAGCGGCGGGAGTCAAAAATTAATCGAAAAGATCACTCAAGCCGGAAAATCCGCCGGCCATAACTCCCGCGATTGTTTTTGTCACGCGGAGATGAATTGGACCGTGTTCGAGCGATGTTCGCGCACCAGTGTTTTTGATTTACGACCGCTGATTGAGATGTTTTCGGAGGAATTAGATCGATAAATAATTTCGCGTTTTTTTCCCTCCGCGTCCCAGCAGCAGTCTCCAGCTTCGCGACTGGCGGAGCGGGAAGGGGGGAGGGGGTCCGCGGCGAGAGGGGGCGATTGAATAATTAGGTGAATAAAGGTTTTGAGCGGATCGTCGCAGCGCGGATGGGAACGCATTAATTTGCATCAGCTCGTCAGACGTTTTACCTGCTTGCCGGATTTTGATCTGCCTCAATCCGGGTTTACGGCGGTTTTTAGGGGCGTTAAACCAGCAATTTTCGACCCTCTAGGCTCCCTTAAATCCCTTACGGGCCTCCTAAAAGGCTTGAGATCCCTTCGAGACAGTGGCGAGGCGTGGAGGATCGATTGTCGATTTTGAAGCTATGCTGAAGAATCGATTATTAGCGTGTTCGTTGCCGATCCTTCTGCATAGGTTTAAATGTTGGATCAATCGATGTATCGCGAAGCACACCACGTCTATGCTTCGAGAATGGACCGTTAAACAGGGCAATTAAAGGACCACGCGGCAAGCAGTGGCGCGGCGGAAATGACCGATAATTAAAATCGCCCCCATTTGAAGTTGTGGGAAAGAATCGATTATTAAGATGTTCGTTCAATAACCCCGGCCGATGATATACCTGTTGGTAATTCCGGCGTGTCTCGGTACGCAGTTACTTAGTTGAAGTAAATCTTGAATTTATAACTTAATATTACAGTATGGAAACAATTTAAAATTAGGAAGTTTACTTACTCAGTTTAGAAACAATATGGATCAAAGAAAGACTTTTTTGTTTTATTAAGTTTTTTCCGAAAGTGCCCCCTTCGTAACCGGGGATATTATGAAGGACTAAAAGAACACAACTATAGCACTTTCGGTGTATCGATTTTTTAATTTATGCAGTGTATCGGCGCGGACGGCTCAGGAGATTATAAAAAGTTTAGATGACCTGGACGAAAGGAAAAGTATTGCCACTTAAATCGCCGTAAAAACGATTTTTTGCTCTAAAGTTCGACTTTGATACACCTTTGATGAAGCATTTCATAGAATTCGATGATTTGCACACCGAACTTCAAGCTGGCGGTGCAACGTTACAGGAGTCTGATAAGATTGCTCACCTCCTTGTGACCCTCCCCCGAGCGTAACGGTACAATTACGGCAATTAAAACATTAAGTGATGAAAATTGAAGTGTTGCGTTCGTAAAAATTAAACTATTACATCACGAACTAAAATTAAAAGAGAAATGGATGTAAAATATTTTCCTACAGGTTCCTATCAATTGGATGATTTGAATACAAAACCTGTGTCGGTTTGCAAATTCAAAGAACTGATAGTGAGACCGGGACTCGGACTTCAGCGAGATCAAAATTCAGAGTTCAAGTCAAAATTTGTTGAGAAAATTCAATTTGTGATAAATTAATACGTGCAGCTTGTTTTAGAATAAGGTCTGGTGAGGTTTTTTTGGGTTTCCCTCATCCGTAGCACCAAATGTTGGACTTGCAATATGTGAATTGAAATAAGGTACTGCCGTGAGAGCAAAAATTGTTGCATCATAATATCAGCTGTGTTCCTTTTAGATTTTGCGTAACCTCTGGTGCACCCTTGATAAAAGAATATGTACTGCAAATGAATTGTTCTGTTTCCAAATATTATATCCCTTCATCTGTACGGGAAATATGGCCCTCTCAAAGCTTCGGAAAGTAAATCGTTTTCCTGAATTGTGGCAACGGTTATGAACCAAATCTCATGAAAATTTGTACTCTCCTGTGCTTTTATGCCCTGAATTCATAAATGATCCAAATAAATTGAAATCTCAATTTAAAGAGAGGGTGTTTCGGCTCCTGCAGTCTGGTCGGTTAACCGTGGGTCACCCTGTATTCACTATTCCTGTGTGTGCTCTAATTGAAGTAGACTCTACTATTTCACGTGAAGAGGAAATTCAAATTTTTCCCGACCGATGCTAAATTAAATGTTAAATATCTTCAAGCGCCATCCATTTTCCGGACGTCATCGATATTCCGATCCCTGCCGGTGCGAACAAGTCTACATCTCCATTATCGCTCCCGGCCGGCGCGGCGTGGCAGATCCCGGCTCTGCGAACGAGAATCAGAGTATCGATTTCCATGAGGAGGCCATTCATCAAGAAACCCGGGTCTAATTGTTTTATTTGTCGAACGCGGGGCGCTTTCCGCCGGGTCCGGGCCATTAGCATTCATTCAGAAGCTTCTTTACTCACCTCGGGGGCGGGGACTCCAGCTCGGGCGCGAAACCCGGGCTTTCCGGTCGCCGCCCCCGGGCGCGGCGCCGCGGGCCGGCAACCCGGGTCCGAGGGATGAATGAAATTGCGATCCCGTCTAATAGCATCAATTTGTCTTCGCATGCCAGCGCTCATGTTTCTTACGATTCCGCCGCCGGCTTTTTATTTATCACTTCATTCTTTTGTTCCCGGGAATAAACCTGTCGCTCCGGCCCGTTCAATTAATTCCGGCTCACGCCGACGCGCGCAGGTTATCCCAGCTCCCCGTGAATTACCGCCCCGGAGGGATCCCCCGAGCCAGACGCTGGACGTTCCAACGGTTTTCTGGCAATGGCGAGGCTTGGATGATCGACTATCAATGTTTCCCCGTTTGATGCTATGGTAAAGAATCGATTGTTAGGGTGTTCGCTGCGTCCACTGTTTTAATCGATCCTTTCCCATAGGTTTAAATGACAGATTAAGCCATGTATCGCAAAGCTCGCCACACCACTGTCTACGTGTGGTAAAGAATCGATTGTTATGGTGTTCGCTGCGTCCACTGTTTTAATCGATCCTTTCCCATAGGTTTAAATGACAGATTAAGCCATGTATCGCAAAGCTCGCCACACCACTGTCTACGTGCGGTAAAGAATCGATTGTTAAGGTGTTCGTTGCGAACACCCTGTTAATCGATCGTTTCCCGTAGGTTTAAATGGCTTATCAATTGATTGATCGTAAAACACGCCATGTCACTGGATCCGCTAAGCCAGACGCTGGGACTTTCAGGCGGTTTTCGGGCAATGGTGAGGCGTGAATGATCGATTATAGATTTTTCCCCATTTGTAGGTATGGTAAAGAGTCGGGTGTCAAGATGGTCGATGCGAGCACCCTGTTTATCAATCCTTTTCCATAGGTTTAAATGGTAGATCAATGGATATATCGTAAAGCTCGTCACACCAATGTTTAGTCGGTGCCTTTGAACGACGGTCTCGTAGGCCGTTTCTCGGAGTCAAGTCTCGGAGGTACAGATGTAATCCAGTGGCGTGGCGTGCTTTGAGATATATCGATCGATCTGCCATTTAAACTTGTGGAAAAGGATCGATTATCAGGGTGTTCGCAACGAACGCCTTAATAATCGATTCTTTACCATAGCTTCAAATGAGCAAATATTGATTTTTATCGAGGCGTGCCACGCCACTGATGTAATCGTGAAATCGATGGTCAAAGTTTGAACCCACGTATCTCCAATGCGATGTCTTGAAATCTCCGCCCCATCTCACCAAGTCGTGGACCTCTTGTAATGTCTGTGACATCCTGTATGAACAACAAAAATATTTTCGTACTTGATAAATTGGGTTGCATTTTGCAGTAAGGAACCAATTACATTGCAATGATGCTAAGATTGCACAATTTTTATTGTCTTGAGGAAAAATCTGATCATCTATAAACAATTTCTGTTTTACTCCCTGAACACAATAAAGTCAAGTCAAAAATTACGGTGCAGTAGTTTTCGTTGGGCGGATCGTGTTCCAAGTGAAATTTTGGTGAAGAATCATGTGTCAGCGAATACTTGAATTCGTCAAACAGTCACCAAACATTCGCTGAAACAGAATTCGTCATTGATTGCGCCAAACAGTGCGATCGGCGCGGCGTATCACGCATACTAGCGCCTACAATACTGCATGAATACTTCTCGCATTGCGCCAAATGCATGCCAGTCGGTTAGTTAGCGTGAAACGCATATTAGCGTCATTTATTCTTGACTTACTGCTCCGTTTTTCACCATAATTAAAGGGAAAATATTAACGACTTAAATATCAAATATTAATATTAACTATATAACGACTCAAAAAATCGGTTGATATTTAATTTAGTTTTGGTCACACACAAAAAGAAAATAGAACAAACGAAAATATTGCGTTGAAATTCTCAATGCTTCTATTTGAGATCATTCAGGAAAATTCGCAGAAACTTTTCAGAAAAACAGTGTGTGGCTTTTTAAATGCATTGATTAAAAATCAAACATAAAACTGGTGTATAATGCCGCAATCAGAGATAAATACGCTTTCTTTTGTCGCGTGCGCCCGTCGGCTTTTGAATCCATTCATCTCTAAAATAACTTGAAAATGTTTTTTCCACGATTTTTTACGTCTAGTTTTTTCCAGTGGTGGTGGCCGCTACGCGGCCACCGGCCCCTCGTCTATAAAAAAACACTACAATTTGTACCTATCAATAGAATAAGAAGATGAAAATGGCAATTCCATGGTTCTGGTCCAGTTTTGTCTTCCTGCAAAAATTGTACCAACTTCTAAATCAACCACATTAAAACATGATGCATATATGCACTAGGGCACTGGAACAAAAGTTCCGACTTGGGAAAGTGGAACCTATGTCACGAAGTCATGGGAACATTCCTAATTGATTCTCACAATCCGGTCTAAAGTTGGGAATTTCATCCCTCCGCTAAACCCGCGGTCGACGTCTCGGACTCACGAAACTTTGACTTAAGTTGTAGCAACTTCCAATTTGTAACTTATCGTAAACTTCATAGATAAAGAAAATTTCTTCGAGAATTTCGTGCCGTTTCCCGCAAGTCTCATGTCCAGCGCAGTGACGATTTTAGCAATTTGGCAATAGTAGATTGACAATTTTAAATTCATTTAAAACGACCGATTTCTATCGATCACGAGGTCAAAGAGTTACACACTTGAAAAGAAGTCGGACTTTAGCTTGAATGAAAAGGAAATCCGCTTAAATTAAGAGCGCTTGGCTCTCGACTGAGGCAAAAACCCGACGGAATTAAGAGTATTTTTCCTTGTCAATGCTTTTAAGAGTCTAGACTCCAGATCCAAGCGACTTTTTTTTCTAGTGCAAAGTGAACCGCGTTTGATTATTAAAGCGGTAAAAACAGACGTGAAAGCGGTATAATTGCGGCTGAAACATAGAAAATAAATTGAGAAAATTTTGACTGGTCATGCAACCAGTCATTATCGGTTGACAAAAGAAAAATACCCAATCAAAATATAACTATTTATACGAAAAAAATATTTAAAAACGCGTAGATGACTGTTCTTCGGTCTAGCGTCAAATAATAAGTTTTGTCTCGAGTTTTATTTTATTTTTTTATTTTTTTAAACTCATTTTTGATCGTCAATTAATTCATCATGGCTTGTTCATAGCTCGCTGCCTCTCGGTCTTTCGCAAATTTTCTCAGCCCAGTTTCCTCCCCTTCCCCCTCCTCACCTTCATTATTTACCTCCAGACCGATTACTATGTCTCAACTATTATTCTACCGATCATACTCAAAGGATTTAAACGAATAGTAAACAGCTTAGCTTTAAATTATGAGAGTATAGCTGTCATAGGAAGCGACATGACCACAAACCACAATCGTTTGACACGTGGATCTGACCCGATCTTCGTTTCAGCCCATCCGTGTTTCCTGCGGAGATGAATACCGCAGAAAGAGGTAAAATAACAGTTCCTCTTCGGATCTCAAGTCGTGGATCCCTCTAATCTCAAGACGGTAAAAGATTCATTCCTTCCCTTGGTTCCCATAGAAAAAACCTTTTAAATCCCGGAAAATCTCCGGGAGTAATCTAATCTAAAGTAGGATAAAGGCTCGAGTAGCGTGTGGTGCGGAGGGTTCCCAAGAAGGGGATGAAGCGCAGTGAGGGTGCGGCCGGAGCTGTTTGGTATAAACGACGGAGTAAAATTTTAACTGGCTGCATTGCCGCTTGATTTTTCAGTATAGAGCAATCCACTTCTGCTCGATTTCTATCGATCGATGCATAAAGACGTTTGAAAGAGCATAGGGTGCCTGGAAAATTAACACTCACAAGGGCCGTACTCTTAGTTGCGCTCTTTCTTTTATTAATGAAAATTTTCACCAGCTTTTATCAAAATCACGAAAAACTCCATGTGCTCTATATTTTAAAGCATTGCATGAATGAATTTAACGAGAATTAGCCTAACCATATTACTGGTTGCCCAATTTCCTCTCATTTTTCTTTTTTGTTTCTCCTGTTTTGTTCTTTTAATTGTCGTTCACCAAAAATCAACCAGCAACAAGTCTTGAAATTTTATGAATATTTTCATAATACTCGGATCCAAAAAAATTATAAAAAGTTTCAAAGCATTGCTTTTTTCAGTTTTTGGTATTAAAAAAGAAAGAAGAGAAAAAACAGTAGGAGACATTGAACCACACTTTGCTTTAAAAAGTTCCTATCTCTAGCCCATACAGACGCCACATGAGTGCGCCACAAATAGGAGTTCCGTGTTGAAAAATTTAGTCAGATTAAGCAAAATCCTCGTAAAATGGTTGACTTAAAACAAAACTAGCCTGAGTGTTCCCACGCCTCCTAATTTCTTCTCATGATTTATTTTTTCGAAAATAACTGAACAAAATAACACCTTAAGGCTTTCCTCGAACTTTCACAAGATTGCAAATAATATAGTCACGATATTCACGTCAGAGAGTAAATTTTTTGGTTAAAAGATAATAAATATAGGTTAAAGTAGGCAACATCAGATATACTTAGGCTGATTTTGGGCCAATATTGGACTATATTATGCAATTAGGGACTATAATTTCCAGCTCTTCGTAAAAATAAATCTGTCTAAAGGGAAACTGATGTTGCATACGTTGTTTTTAAAGTGAGCCAGACATTTTAGTTCCGAAGTCCAAAACGTATAGTCTGATTAAGTCCTTTTAACCCGCCCCCTTCCCGTCCAATAGAAAGCTACTATACCAGAGGAAAGAACTTAACAGTCCCTTGCATTGCCGTTTCATCCCTGCTTGCTTAGCATAAAAAGGGGCATTATTTCCGGATCACCCTGCGGGCGGCAACCCCGCAAAAGATATGTGACCATTTTGATAATGAAATAAAAAAGTTTGCTTGCTCCATCCGCAGCCCCGACTTTTATTTAATTTATCTGACGGATCATCCGGTCGCGAGGGGTGAAAGGGGGGGGATTTCCGCGAAAACGCTACGACCCCAACGACGACCCCCCCCCCACCCACCCAGCGGCTCCTCCGACAAAAATGTTAATGTATCGCATTAGCCCTAATTAGACGCGTTTACGCGGCACCGATCATTGCGCCAGGCGACGCTGCCAAAAACCACCCCTTCGTGAAAGCTCTCGATAGACATGGAGCGTTGGACCCGGCTCAGCGCTGGCAACCCGGATCCGAATTGTAATCTGGAGGAGCACACAGCACCCTTTTCCACCCTTCCGCCCGCCATCCCCCGGCCCCTTCAACACCCTCCAACAAACACTTTGAAAATAAAACGGATTACTCGAGTCTTCCATACAATTTAATTAGTCACGTGATTTGACATTATGAGCTTTCTCTCCTCCGGCCCCGCCCCCTACTACCCCCTCCCTGTTCCACCCCGCACCCCCCTCGCCAGCGACAAACTGTTTCCTTCGCGGGAAGGGATCCCTTTCTTGGATCATTTATTTACCCCGGGAAAAACACTACGAGCCCTCCCCCCCTTCCTGCTCCCCGGCTCCCCCATTTATTTTCTCCCCGAAAGTGTCTGCGAAAGCAAATCATTTGTTTTCTTTTTTTTATCGCGAGCATATTATTCTTCTCCCGTGTAAGGCAAGTCGCAGGTAAGCCGTGTTGCCTGGTCGCCGCAGAAATCCTACATTATCTCAATCAATTATAAATTTACATATCGTCTTCTTCTGGTCAAAGTATCACAAGCGCCATGCGACGTTTCAAAATTTTCGCCGCCATTTTATTTTATTCCCAGAGATATTGTTGATTGAATCTGTTTGAAAATTTTAATGATGCGACGTTTCAATATTTTCGCCGCCATTCTATTTTTTTCTCAGAAGTATTGTTGATTGAATCTGTTTGAAAATTTTGATGATGCGACGTTTCAAAATTTTCGCCGCCATCCTATTTTTCCCTCAGAGATATTGTTGGTGGGATCTGTTTGAAAATTTCACTGAATTTTATTGGCAACACAAAGAAAATTCAGTGAAATTTTCGGACAGCTTCGTTGAAAAATTTCTCTGTAAAAAAATGAAATGGCAGTGGAAATTTTTGAACGTCGCAGGGCGCTTGTGATACTTCGGCCGGAAGGTGACGATATGTTATGGTAAAATCTGGAAGTGACCGATATTAAAGTGGCTTTAAAAAAGAAGGAAGTCTTTTTGAACGGTTTTTTTGAAGAAGTTCTTTCGGACGCGGAGAACCATTGATCAGTGGCGAGGCGTGAACGATCGATTATCGATATCTCGCCATTTGAGGCTATGGTAAAGAATCGATTATCAAGGTGTTCGTTGCGAACGCCCTGACAATCGATCTTTTTTCATAGGTTTGAATGGCGTAACAATCGATATATCGCAAAGCACGCCACGCCACTGCCATCGATGTGAAGTCCATTGACACGAAGTCGGTCGAGGAGTCCGTCGATACAGTCGAGTACCGCGCTGAGTTGGTTGGCATGTGTTAAAAATCGCACCCGACAGGACTGCCCATCCCAGGCGTATTTTTATTGAGGTAAAATACACTGATAAAATCGAATTTTTCGATAATTATTACGAATTCCATGGATCGCATACACGCTAATTCCAATTCACAAACATACTGGAAATTTTTGAAATATCGAAAAATAGGATTGGAGGACCGAAACGGCAACAGCAGAGGCAAGGTTTGAGGCTGGAAGGGGGGGGGGGGGTCGCTCCCATTATTTGCACGACTAGCTCCATAGCTCTTAGCTCTTTTAATGTTTTTCCTTTTTGCCAGACCACAGTCTTTTCGCTAATTAATTAGGCCGTTGGTTATGAAATGGGTAAAACACTAAACGCCTGACTGTTACTTTTCCTCAGCTCTTTGCATTTTTAAGGCAGCGGCAATTCCCTCGTCCTGCGTTCTGCTAATTTTTAATTCGCTTATTCTGAATTTAGCTCTTTTTCAAAACGAGCCGGAATGGCAGTCATCCACTTAAGAGGAATATATCCTCGCCATGTTGCTAGATCATTGCTAGTTGTTTACGTCACTATACACCACGTGGAAAATGTATTCCTCATGCGTCCGATACTTTTTCAAACACTTACGCCTTAAAAATTCGTTTATACAATACCACGGAAAGAACGCCGTATAAACATTCGAGAATTGCTACATTTCCCAGGATAAAACATGTGTTTTTGACAAAATTTATGCATATTTTCTCTTGAAATTCTCAGATATTCCATATTAAAATGCGAGGGAAACTGTCTGAAAAATTGAAGGGAGAATATTCACAACTTTCCCAATAAATTCGTATTTTATTGAAGGAAAGTTAGCATCGCCTAAAGTTTCATACGGCATTTTTTCCTTATCACGGCAGAATACATGCCGGGCCTCTAGAAAAGTAATGAAATAAAGCACAACTTCAGGTGTTTTTTCTTCAAAATTTCACAGAGAAAAAGAATAACAAAACGAAAAGCCTAAATCAACTTCTGAACAAGATATAAGTGTTTCCTGTTAACATTGGTTAAATGGAAAAAATAAAAATCACGCCATTTATATTATCAAACTTTCATTTCACCTGTGTTAAAAGACAGACTTGTTGATATCTCGTTCAGGAGTTGATTTCAAAACTTCCGTCCTTTGCATGATTTTGAAGGGAAAACATGAGACGTTCTCCTTTTACTTCAGACCTTAACATTGTGTTGTTCGCACTATAGATAAACCCATCTTCTAATTTCTTTCACTGCGTAAGTGGTCGACTTACTCAACTTTCTCCAAAAGCACCTAACATTTTATGATACAGAAAATTGAAGCAAAACTGGTTTTCTACTTCTAGATTCCGTATAAAGTCCGATAAAAATATGCCGTATGTTTTCATAGCAATCGCACAGATTTCCGAAGATACAAGCAGCGTTCTAAGGGTCGGTTAAATTTGAAAGATTTGAATTAGAAAAAATAAAAAATCGATTTAAAGAACCATTCGCCTACAGTAAAAATCAAACAACTTTCACTTTTATTCGTTCGTATCACATACCTAGGTGTAATTTATTTCAATAGTTTTAGTAAGCTGAAAATTTTAGGTACTGAAAAGGTTCATTAAAACATGACATTCACTTTCAGAGAGTCCGTGGCAACTCTCTGAAGCTCTCGAAAAACACTAGCTTTTTTAACATCACATGGATGCTAAACTAAAAGCGGGTATAATTAAAACAGTACATCAAAGAGTTCCACGCGCTTCATTAATGGCTCAATGTTTATTTAACGACCCAAGTGATTTCAAGCCTCTGTTTGGAAATAGGTAACCGATTCGCAATGTAAATGAATCTCATGAGCCCTTAATCTAATTGAAACTTTGCGCCAAAGGTTAAGTTTCAAATGTTAGCTGGTGCACAGAATGAACCCGAAGATGTGAAACAAACTAAATTGAAGTCAGTACGACTGAACATATGCTGTTGATGTGCAAGTTTTGAATTAATTCTCATTTATTTCATTATTAATTTTATTTCTTTATCGTATCCCATCACGATGAATCCGAGACGCCTAAAAGGACACCAAAACCCGTGACACGCAGTTTCACAGATTTTGGGAGTAGGTTTTAAATTTTACTTGTGTGACTCCACTGTCTTAAGTATCGACTAAACTTACATCCTCATGGATTGATATGATCTGCAAAGTCAAAGCAGTTCGACGATAAATCCGGCAGGTCGATTTCAATCATCTGTTAATTTTGCTATGAACGTTCCACACAGAGGCGTGGCGTGGCGTGCTTCGCAACATATCGATTGATCATCCATTTAAATATATGGTAAAGGATCGATAAACAATGTTTTCGCAACGAAGATCTGAATAATTGATTCTTTTCAAAATTTCAAACGGGAACATATCGAGTATCCATCAATCACGCCTCGCCTCTGGTCCCACAATAGTTGTACAGGCATAATTATTGATTAAAAAATGTCGAGCTACAAGCCAAAATAGTAATGTAACCTAGTATTTCAAACTACACGTAGATGATGAAAATACTACTTACACAAAGTGTATGTTGTATTTTTCTCATCTACATCTAGTTTGAAATACTATATTATATTATTATTATGCCTTGTAGCTCGATGTTTTTCAATCAACAATTATGTTTATACAGCTCAGCCATCCAAATGGGGCACTATAATGTAGTAATTATTCATTTGATAAGCAGAATAATTACATTAGTATACTTTTACCAAGATGGAAATAAATTTTCGGTCCCGAAATTTCATTAAGATCAAAGCATTGATGTAAGTGAGAGGCTCGCAGCATACGGAAGAAGTAGATTAATTCGAACGCGGCGCAGATTAGATGACACGGTTTTTTAAGGATAGAGAGAGATTTAGCATCATCCATTCGGAGGAGGTGAGGAATGCGCCGCGCTTTTGGACGCGGAAACTGATTTATATTAATACTCACACGGAGAAAAAACTTCGTGCATGGGGACCGACGTTGAGATCATATGAATCTCTTAAAACTTGAGGTCCAGCTGCCGAAATTCGGGTCAGAAATCTGAAACACTTCGGTATGCACCGAGTACTTCAGATGTGTGACCTGAAACCTTCGGTATATACCGAACTACTTCAATTGTCTGACCCGAACTTCGGCAGATGGACCTTAACTTTTCGGATGCGTGATCCGAAAACTTCAGAGATCCATATGATCTCAGCTTCGGGTTCCATGCATAAAATTTTCTTCTCCGTGTTTCCTTTTAGGGGACGCAACTAAAATTTCAGTAAATTTTTTCAGAAAAGTAAAAAAAGTGGCTAACAATGGTTCCTCACCTTCTCGTGGTGTTGGCTGTTTTACTAAGTGGGAACCGACCATAAGATATAGTCTATTTCTTGCCCTGCCATTATTATTCTACAAGTTAATTGTGGAATGAGAATTTCATAATGTTTTCTATGAAATCTTCAAAATATAGTGATAAAAAATTTGCAATTACTACAAAATCGGCTCGCGAAGCGAGCCGAATGTCACTCGCGCAGCGAGTGACCGGGGGTCCAGGGGGCGTAGCCCCCGGCTAGGCGTGACGGGCGCGCGAAGCGCGCCCAGAACGGCTAGTATTATTATTATGCCTTGTAGCTCGATATTTTTCAATCAACAATTATGTTTATACAGCTCAGCCATCCAAATGGGGCACTATAATGTAGTAATTATTCATTTGATAAGCAGAATAATTACATTAGTATACTTTTACCAAGATGGAAATAAATTTTCGGTCCCGAAATTTCATAAAGATCAAGGCAATGATGCAAGTGAGAGGCTCGCAGCATACGGAAGAAGTAGATTTTGAACGCGGCGCAGATTAGATGACACGGTTTTTTAAGGATAGAGAGAGATTTAGCATCATCCATTCGGAGGAGGTGAGGAATGCGCCGCGCTTTTGGACGCGGAGAAACTGGAATCTCAATTAATAGCTGCGAACTCAGCACAAGGAATTGGTATAAAACTTGTCTACTCGTGATCAAAAGCCAAATCCTTTCGCAGGGATGGCGCCACTGACTTCGAAAAAGTCATTATTGCTAATCCAAATCGGGTTCGCAAGTTTGCCACATCATGCATTTCAAAGGCAATAGTGCCGAATCTAAGGAAAATCGGATTCGTTACGTAATTTTTTTGAAAACTCTTACATGCTTTATGTTAATAAAATATTTATACTAATCATTCCGGCGGATTGATTAATTTTATTTTTCTGTAGATTTAATTGCAGGATTTGTCCTTTTCTCGTGATTTTTGAATTAATGAATTGTAATTTATTGTGTTTGGTGTTTGCGTCCTTCCTATCTTTGGCTGTGTTGCTGACGGTGCCCGTGAAGCACCTCTACAAATGAGACAAGTGGGAGGAAACATGATATGGAAATAGAACAAATGAAAAGACGCGCGTTGATGACGGCGCAGAGATACAACTATTCGTGCTTGATTGATGTCCGTGTTGCATCAGCAAAATTGAAGGCGCAATGGCGTGAGGCATGAACTCGCAATGCTCCGCTTTATACTGCCAATGAAGTGACGCCGAGATTCGGCAGAAAAGTTCAAATCTTCGGCTTCGCCTGTTTTCTCTCTCATTACTTTTTCCAGTTTCATTTTAGGACGTAATCTTAAACCTACATCTAAAGCTCGTATGTGCCGGCACCTTAACTTTCCCAGAAGAGAAAGTCAGTTCAATTTCACCCAGCTTGGGATTTCTAGGGTTTGTTGTGGAAAAAAAAAATTACCTGACACTCGATTTTATTTTCAATTTGATGTATGATTCTCCTTTAAGATGTATTTGTAGACATTTATCTAAAGCTCGAATTTACGAGCCCCATACAACCCGCGGGCAACTTGTTTGTAGCAAGCCTTGGGTCAATTTAACCCAGCTTGGGCGCATATATATTGGTGAATCAAAATTAATAATTTCCATGTATGTCTTTCTTTGTGTTCTGTGAAATTTCCGATACACACATTCACACACACAAAAAGGAATGATTTAATTCCCTGTGCACATACGTGAATCAGTGAGAACGCACCACTTCTGTAACTCGAAAATGCTTACATCTCATTGAAGACACTCAATTTTCACAAAAGTAATCGGAGTTAGCGCATCTGTTCTAGTTTGGACCTTTCAAGAGTCCTTTAGTATACTTGTCCTTCGAAACCAAAAATCTTGTTCTTAGACTAACTTCTTCACCTGCCGTGAAGTTTTTGTGTGTCTTGATTATTCTCATTTTTTTTTGAGTTGGTGTGTTTTCGTTCTCACTGATTCAAGTAGGTTTTTGATGAAACAAAGAAATGTTTTTTTCATCCCGAGTTCCCCTTTAAATATGAAATGTCTTCAGCTGGAGACGTTGATTTGGCAATGGCGTGAAAAATCCGTTGTGCAAATGCCGCATTAACTGTATGTCTGAGAGGACGATCGCAGTCGAATCCGCATTTAGTGCAGGGGCCTGGACGAACGGACAGACAAGGGCTCTTGCTATTGGAGAGCATGACGAGAAGTGATCAGAAGAGGTTGCACCAAGATTCCTCCGCCCGTTTCACAATGCCTCCTCGAAACTTTCGGAGATTTCTTGGAGCCTCGAACGGCTGCAGGTCGATTTTTGAAATTGATCGATAAAACAGCATAGCATAGATAGAGTGAATCGAAATATCGATGTTCGATGTCCATTGAGCAATCGACCTGGAGGCGTTTAACTGTTAACAGTGAATATTTAATTTTCGCCCCGTCTTCGAATTTATTTTCGTCCCTCTCCGACTGCCCGCCCGTTTTCCGGATTTTTCATTGTTATTCTAATTAGATGCAAGCGAGGCCTCATAAATACACGGGCGCGCCCGCGAGACGGAAAAAAAGGAAATTTTGAGGCGAAATTTACGAAATGCGCCTTTCATCTCGGGATTGGATTACTTTTCCGCTGCCATTTCTGAGCCGTGGTTGTCTGATGGACGGAAATGTCCGTGAAATCTGCCTTTGAATGGTGCACGAATCGTTTCTTTCTAAAATCGCATATCGATCCGGAATTAAAAGATTCCGAAAATTTCCGTGAAATCTGCGTTTGAATGGTTCACTAACCGTTTCTTTCCAAAATTGCATATTGTAGATCCGGAAAATTGCATAGGGTAGATCCGGAATAAAAAGCTTCCGGAAATTTCCGTGAAATGTGCGTTTGAATGACGCACGAATCGTTTTTTTTCTAAAATCGCACATAGATCTGGAATACAAAGATTTCCAGAAAATGAAAAACTTGAATTTGAAGGAAAACTGTTACTAAATTGAAATTTCCTTCGGCAAATGTTACTCAGTTCAACCCTAAAAATGTTGGAGTGATACGTCGGAGTCTATATAGCGCCCAAAAACCTCGAGAGATATGGATGCGGGGCGGAATCTATTCTCATTACGGAGTGACTTACACTATCACGGAGCAAGATCTACTCTTTTTGCGGAGTGACATACGCTTTTGTGGTGCTAAATTCACTTCGCATCCATGTCACTCGGGAATTTCGGGCGCTTCTATAGACTCTGGCTCCGAATTTCACCTCTCGATTTTTAACACTGTTCCCCAAAAAATCTCCAAAGTCAAGTGATTCGATGGACGCCATATTTTGTGTCAGAACGGCCTGCGATATATCGCATCAATTGGTTCCATTTTTTCAGGTACTCGTCTTTTTCTCCATTTTGAGATCGCAATTCTGTGTCAGAGACTAAGCACTCACTTACCAATTTTAACAAGAAATGCAACGTATAAAGGCGTAGTTTTTTAGAGAGAAATATAGCATTCGAGTGCAGTTTCGATATCAGTATCGAATACGATGTTTTCTCTCTAAAAAACCAAACCTTATTACGTTGAATTTCTTTGTTAAAATTGGTAAGTGAGTGCTTTGTCTCCTGACAACAGAATTGCGATCTCAAAATTGGAGAAAATGACAAGTAGCTGAAAAATTGAACCAATTGATGCGATATATCGCATGCCGTTCTGACACCAAATATGACGTCCATCGAATCACCTTAATGGTGCAGTATGAACGTTCTTAATGTATGAAGTTTGGAGTTCCACAAAAAATGGCATTTACACGCATTTTTTAAAGGAAAGTCATGAATATTTTCTCTTTATATTTTCAGGACTTTTCGGTGGAATAGGGAGCAAAATTGACAGAAAAATTGAAAGAAAAATACTCATAAGTTTACCAAGAGATTCGTGTTACGTAAAGGGAAATTTGGCAACGCCTGAAGGTTCATACGATGTTCTTCCTCAGTAGGGCAGTGTTAATCGAACGAGCCCGCGAGGGCTGTTCAGTCAATCGAAATACACCACCCTAACGTATTTTTCCGAGAAAACTGTACGTCGGAATAAGCTTCCTATCGTAGCACATAGTAAAATATTCCCAAGACATAAGATCGCGATGAAAATTTTTAGACCGGATCCCGGAGACAGCTGCTCGCGATCCGCTTGGATAAGCAACGCTGAAACTTTTACAGGGAACCCCGAGCTCAAAATATGCGCTTGTTTAATTCGAGATTGAAGGATACGAGGGCTTCGAATCTTTCCCGGAATTCATGCTCATACATGTCTTGATGAGCCGAAGAAACGGGGCATGCGAAGAGCTATTTCCTCGCAGATGTCCTGTCAGTAAATTACATGCAAATGCGGACGCAGCGTTCCAGGAATTCCCGGACGCAGTCGGAGGAGTGATGGGCCCTCGCCCTGGAAGAACTTTGACGAAAATACTAATTTTCGTCAAAGTTCTTCCGCCCGAACCGTATGAAAAACTTGGGACAACCGAGTTTCGTTCTCAACAAAAAATGCGAATCTCGGACGAGAAAAGGGTAAAGGCGCGTAGTCGAGGAAATTTAAGTTTCTAAGATCGGAGCATTTATCTTGTCTCTTTGTAGACTCAAGTTACCACCACGGGGACGGGCATGTCCTTTGCAAATGACCATGTCGACGTCCCTCTGAGTCTGATGTAAGGCAACCACAGGCCCGCCACATCCCATCTCGGGCCCTGGTGCCAGATTTCTGGCCCGGGCCCCTAGCACAGAGGGGGGTCCGGGGGGCCTCCCCCGGGAAATTTTTGAAATTTTAAATATATTTGGACGCATTTTGAAGCTCTTATGATGGAGATTTTCCATCAATTTCTGCAGAATAATTACGCTTTTTTTTTACTTTCAGCACCAAATACTTTCGAACTGTTGCATTCAAAACATCTATAAAAATTTTTTTGAGGGGGGCAGATGATACTTTTCAATTCTAGGGGGAGCCGGGCCCCCTGGACTCCCCTTTTGTACGTCTATGGCAAGGGAGTTGAGCCATTGAAGTCGAGAATGCCCGGACAGGGGCCTCTTAGCATCCGACAACAGAAGAAAATGAAACGCAGTTACTCAAAATATCATTCTACTTATACTCAAAATCTTGAAAATAGATAGAATCTCTAAAAAAGTAAGACAAATTTTATATTGCCCTAGCGTGTATTTGAAACTTCATTCATCTTGCGGAATTTTTAGGGCCATTTTTTCACTTTTCCTTACGAGACAAGGATTACACATGAATTCGTAGGGGATTGTCACCTGCGTCACGGGCCCCTCCAGGGCCCGGTATCCCCCCCCTTGTGGCGGGCCTGGGCAACCAACTACTCCCTATTTGGACGTATTTATGCTGAAAGGAACTATGTGCGAGTGGAAAGATGGGGTGTGCTTGTGGAAGCTGCATAAGAAACAATGTAAAAGTGAAGATAGTTCCTTTTGAGAAAATGGAAACGCGGGATTTGATATTAAATCAAAAGGAACTGAGCGCTAACTCGTTTTTTCCTCTGTTCAACACGAAAAAAATGGATCGCTGATTTAACTATTAAATTGTTGAAAATATGTCCGGTACGTTTCAAATGTACATTTTACAATAGTGAAAAGTTAATTAGACGTATTTATGCTAAAAGGAACTATATTTGGAAGTAGAAATATGAGGTGTGCTCGTAGAAGCTGCATAGGAAACGATGTGGTCAGTGAATATAGTTCCTTTTGAGAAAATGGAAAAGCGGGATTTGAAATTAAATCAAA
The DNA here is from genome assembly GCF_918797505.1 of Bemisia tabaci. Lineage (NCBI taxonomy): Eukaryota > Metazoa > Arthropoda > Insecta > Hemiptera > Aleyrodidae > Bemisia > Bemisia tabaci. Next base: position 5,637,176 of record NC_092799.1, read on the forward strand.
AGGAACTGAGCGCTAACTCGTGAGCCGTGGGCATGTGACAAGAGCGTTGTGCACAGGGCTCATGAGTTAAAACACCCCGAAAACAAGCGAAGACCTCGTCGAGCCCGGTCGTCACCGCTGACGTCATTGGCGCTTTAAAATCCCCACTCATTCTTATGGTCCTCAACTAACAAGCACACCCTATCTTTCCACTTGCACATAGTTTCATTTAGCATAAATACGTCCATTTGACCCATGTCAAAATTAGTCAACTTCAGGTACACTTTTCTCTTAAACAGCTTAATGTAAGCTGTTAAATTTTGCAGTGGTTGTTTATCGATCCTTTTCCATAGGTTCAAATGGCAGATCAATCGATGTATCGCAAAGCACGCCACGCTACTGGCAGCGTGAATTCGACCATCGATGTTTCCCTTTTGAAGCTATGGTAAAGAATCGATTATTCAGCTGTTCGTTGCGAACACCCTTTTTATCGACTCTTTTCCATAGGTTTAACAGGCAGATGAATCGATATATCGCATGGCACGCCGCGTCACTGGCCTGCAACAACTTCAACGTAGCGAGGAGATTAACAGGCCAAATCGGGGTGGAAATGGTCATTTAGGTCAGAGCAAGGGCAAGAGGGCGAGAGGGTGAGCTAATGAAGGTGTGGAAAATCACACGCACGATTGCTAAGATTCCTCTTGAATTCCTGGGGTAGGTGATGAGGCGAGGGATGATGTTGTCCTCCGAATCAAAAACCGCATAAGTACAATATGAAGCCTGCGTAAATCTGCGGTTTTTCTAGCAAGAGAGGTTGCGCCCGAAACTGGAATTAAGTCGGGCCTCCTATTTCCATATTAACCTTACGACGGGTATTCTGCCATGCTAAGGAAGAACGCCTCACGAGCTTTCAGACGTTGCCGTAGCAGATATAAACTGAATTTACTAGAAATATTATGCATATTTTCCCCCGATTTTTTGGAAAATTTTCTTCGGGATTCAATCTAAAACATCTGATAATTGGATTACATTTCGCAATAAGGAACCACTATTTCTAGCTCATTTTTAAACAACATAAGTGCCATGGGTTCCCTTATGTAGATATGCGTTTTTAAGGAAGAGTCAGAGATAGATGTTCCTTATTGCAAAATGTAATCCAATTTCTAGTAACAATATGCGCAGCTTTTGCCGATAAAAATATTTTGTCGGGAAAATTTGGCAGCATTTAGAACGCAGAGAGTTGCTGTTTGGATGGATCTCATTATTTTTAGCTGAGCTAAAAGAATCAATCAAACAAAACACGATTCTGCGACCAGCACACCTGGCCTATTGAAAGGGATAACGATTAATTTCGACATTTTGCGAGAATCAACACTGATAGAAATACCGACCCCATAAATTGGATCACATTTTGCAATAAGGAACCACTATTTCTGGCTCTTCTATAAAAGCACCTTTCTACGTAATGAAACCAATGGCATATGTGTCGTTTCTAAAATGAACCAGAACTAGTGGATCCCTATTGCAAAATGTGGTCCAATTGCTCTAGCTCGAGACAGAAATCATCATTTAGGTCGAAGCGGGGAGGGGCGCTAATGAAGGTAGGAAATCACACGCACGATTGCTAAGATTCCTGTTGAATTCCTGGAAAATCGCGGTGGGAAGAAGGAGGGGCGCCGCCTCCGCCTCCAGAACCAAAAACCGCATATCTCCAATGACGAATTCCTGCGGATCCGCGGTTTTGTCGTCGGAGGGGTCGCGCGCGAAACTGGAATTAAATCGGGCCTCTTGTTTCAATATTCCCCTTATAAACGGTATTTAATTCGCGGTCGGCAGCCGTGCCACCGCGTTAAACGACACCGTTAGAGCCGGGGGGGGGAGGGTGTTCGGGGACCGGGGTCGGCCTCGAGGGGCGCTATTGGGAGGGGGGGGGGGTGCCGCGTGGGACAGGGACAGGGTCGCATTTATTCTGGGCTCATAACACCGGCGCGAACCTGTGGAGGTGAGATAGCCGCCTCCGTCCTCCCTCGGTTTCCCCCCGTTTTCAGTGATTTGGTTCGTGGCCGAGTTAATTACTGCTTTCCTTCCCACTCGGATCCAGGCTGTTGCCGCGCGACGAAAAATCGTGATTTTTTCCGGATCCGAGTAGGATTTAATTGAATAAACTTAAGTTGAAGAAACCCGAAAGCGCAAGATCTAAAAGCGCAAGAAACGTCGGTTTTCGCTTTCGGATGGTGGCTCCTTTTCGTATGGTTTTGGGGCGACAGAAAGATACAGGAAGACGAAAGAAATGGAGTGATCAGTATCTGGCTTAACCGAACCGATTATGTTGGTTACCACGCTTGAGCTGATTTTTTGCTGATTAGAGTATGCTTTAATTGAATAAACCAATAAGTCGAAGAAACCCGAAAGCGCAAGAAACGTCAGTTTGCGCTTTGGATGGTGGCTCCTTTTCGTATGGTTTTGTAGCAACAGAAAGATACAGGAAGACGAAAGAAATGGAGTGATCAGTATCTGGCTTAGCCTAACCTATTATGTAGACTACCACGCTTGAGCTGATGAAGAATGATGATTTTTTCTGATTAGAGTATGATTTAATTGAACAAATTTAAGTCAAAGAAAATAATAGGAAAGTGGAAGATCTAAAAGCACAATAAAACGTCAGTTTGCGCTTTTGGATGGTGGCTCCTTTTGTATGGTTTTGTAGCAACAGAAAGATACAGGAAGACGAAAGAAATGGAGTGATCAGTATCTGGCTTAACCTAACCTATTATGTTGACTACCACGCTTGAGCTGACGAAAAATGATGATTTTTTGCTGATTAGAGTATGATTTAATTGAATAAATTTAAGTCAAAGAAAATAACAGGAAAGCGGAAATCTAAAAGCGCAATAAAACGTCAGTTTGCGCTATGGACGGTGGCTTTTTTGCTGATGGTTATCGTACGGTTTTGGGGCGACAGAAAGGTACAGAAAGAGAAAAAGAAATCGAGTGGTCAGTGTCTGACGAAACCTAACTCAGCGCGAGCTTAGGTTAGCTTATGTTGGTTGCCACGTTTCAGCTTTTGGTTATGACTATTTGTGTTTGAAATTTGCGCTTTTGGTTTTTGCATTTTTGTGCTTGTCACGTACCGTTTCTGGCGCTTTTCGGTAGTTTTCATTCAAGTGAGGTTTTGGACGATTAAAAATCATCGAAGGAATTTTGTTGTTGTCTCGATAAAATACTATGAGTCGTGGATCTATAATCGATGGATATTTATCGATGACTTAAATTTTGTGACCATATGGAAGTAAAACACGAGACGACACAAAGCAGTTGGTTAATTTATTTTTGTTTGTTTCTCCTGTGTCAAATCAAGCAAATCTTTGTGTTGAAGTGACCAAATCTTATGGTTGAAAATCTGTGACCTCATTAAGTTAGACGCTAGCCGCCAGGATTGAACTTGTGCCGCACCAATGAGATTCCATAACGCTAGCCACTCTCAAGTAGCAACTTCTGATTATTAGACAGAAATCACATACGTTCATAGGACACTTTCTTCATTTCCCGCATGGAGAAAAAAACTTCGTGCATGGGACCCGAAGGTAAGGTCATGTGGATCTCTGAAGTTTTCTGATCACGCATCCGAAAACTTGAGGTCGAGCTGGCGAAGTTCGGGTCAGACATCTAAAGTACTTCGGTATGTACCGGAGTACTTTAGATGTGTGACCCGAACCCTTCGGTAAACATCGAAGTACTTAGATGTCTGACCCGAACTTCGGCAGCTGGACCTCAAGTTTTTAGATACGTGATCCGGAAACTTCAGAGATCCATATGACCTTAACTTCGGGTCCCAAGCACGAAGTTTTTTTCTCCGTGCGATGTCTCAGAGTAACCTACGATTAGGGTCGATTTAGTACAAAATTGTGTTCAGAATTTATGCTGATCTTACACAAAAAGTAACACCAAGCACGGAATTTTTAACTGTGTAATTCAAGGATTATATTATTTGAAAGTCCTTGTTGGCCTATGAATTTCAATCGAAAACTTAAGAGATTTGGCAACGACAGGGAGCGCTGCGGACTAATGCTTAACGCTCTTGACGCAGCGCTGATGCAACTCCTGAGAGCCACTCTGCGCCACTATCCAAACAAATACCTTTTCATATTCTCCTCTCCGAATCTCTTTATTACAGGTTACTCCTCTTAAACAGGAAAGAAAAGCAGATCTCGCCGGATGGGAATCTCGAGTCTCCCCGTCGAGACTCGGCGCTGCTCTCCCGTCCCAGGTAACAACCGCGTATGAACCATCAAGCGTTGCCAAATTTCCTTCGAAAAACCACGAAATTTCATGTACATTTGTGAATATTTCTCCTCCAATTTTTCAAAGGATCGCGTTCGTAATTCGATATAACAAGTCTGAAAATTTCAAGGAGAAATATTCATATCTTTCCTCAAAAATAAATATTTTCACAGAAGAAATTTGGCAACATTCGAAAGCTTATACGGCGTTTTTACTTAGGACGACAGTGCTGTCTTCTTGTTTTCACTTTGAGCGACGTCGTGCCGGCTTTAAAGGGTTGTTTCTTTTTAATCGCTCCCCGCAATTGTTTCGCCTCGCGCCGCAATTTTCAATTTTACTCACCCAGTCCAACCCGGAATCGCGCTGCGCGGCGGGGGAACGGCTTGAGTTTCACTTCCGTCATCATCGTCCTGGAATTTTATTCTTCGGGAAACTCAAGGGGAACTTTTGAGTGGATTTTCTCACCTTTTTGGGGGTGGTGATGCTTAAACGTCTATTCTCTTTCCATCTAATTTGCTTCTGTTTTGTTGCTTTAATTCGTTTTGCTTGACACTCTAGAATATCTGCTTAGTTCTTTTTTTTCTGATTCTCATCTAATTTCAAAATCTCCACGTCCTATTGCCTCTTAATGTCAACAATCTATCCTTACAATTGACCACTTTTTACTACTTTGCCCAAAAACCTACGCTAAATGCATCGAAATCCAAAATTGTCCTCCTTAAATGATCCAATTGACCCACCCTTTAACCTCTGATAATCTAAAAAAAAAACACTGAAATTTTAAAACTTTTTAAGCAACCGACTCTGATGTAAATTGCCATAGTTGTTGATCGTCTTATTAAAACTAACTAGCTAACTCAATTGGATCGCTTTTTACAGAAACCACGTCACATTAAAAAAACCGAGTGAGAGAGGTTTGTAGAATAATGTACGCAAATCTCTCCTCTGATGTGCAAAAATATTTCCTAAAACTAGATGTCTAACTTATGTCCAAGGACCATCAGTGGGAAAAAAGTGAAAACGCCTTCAACGTTGCGCAACACGGACATCCATCGAGCACGTATAGTTGTATCTGAGCGTTGGCGTTAATGTTAGGTTATTGAGCAATAGGTATAATAAGTAATGAATCTGCTGATCAGTGCGAGGAAAGTTAAAACGCCTTCAAGTTTGCGCATCTGCAACACGGACATCCATCGAGCACGTAGAGTTGTATCAGAGCCTTGGCGATAATGTCAGGTTACTGAGTCCGCCCAAGAGGCTGATTGAGTGGTTCCGACCAATCCCGATTGAAGCAATCTCCTTTAAAGTAATGATATGTTCCCTAATCGTAGTTCCAGAGAAATGAAGCACCAGTAGAAAAAGAGATATTATTTCTAAATAATCAAACAATTTGGAGGTTTTTGATGATCATAAGAACTCTCATGACCCCGCAAAACGTTTGAAAACTTGGACACGTGCTTCCGTTACGCGCCAACCAACCACTTAAATCGTCAACGTGGGAAATTATACATATTTTTATTTACCATACTATTTCATTCACGACACTATTCATTTACGGTAAAACGGTTTTACGATATGAATCTCACTTGATCATTTCTTAAAAATTTATGCAAAATATTACAAAAACCGATCAAGTAAGCTGCCATAAAAATACATATCCTTTTTGCACATGCTTCTATAAATTTTACAAAATAAAATCTGAACGTTTCCACTTGTTTTACTTATATCTAATATAAATGTTTGTTTTTTTTCTGTTTCAGGTAAATTATCTCGCTGATTCTCTGATGATTTCGACTGGATCGTAAATGAGCGTGATGCGATAATCTTAAATAAATAAATGAAAAAACTTGATAATTTAAGGTAACGGAAGAAGAACAAGACGAGGTAGAGGAGAATGGATCGCATTCAGCAAAAAAGAACCAAATACAGTGCAGTGAAAATGTTGCTCCTGCATAATTAACTAAAAAATTTCCCAGAATAGAAAATTCTTTTTGCTTTCCACCAAAAATTGTTGAATTTTAAAGGAAAATAACTGTGCAAACTTAATACTATACATCTATTAAGTATTTTTGAAAGAGAAGAATGAATTCGCACGATTTTGAAATCACTGTCATCGCGCTGGTTTCTTTTTGCCAAATGCGATTCAATTAAAAAGACGAGTAAAGTAGAAATCATCCTCTTCTTACTATTCATTTCTGCTTCTGCTTCTTTTTCTACTGAAATGTGCTCTCTGACAAGAAATAAACGAATCAACTTGCGAATCGAAAAACCCACGACGCGTGACATATCTCCGAGCTCTGCCGTGCTTAGCAAAAACATCGTATAAGCCTCCAAGTGTTGCCAAATTTCCTTCAATAAAACACAAATTCTTAAAGAAACTTTAGGATGATTTCCTCCCAAGTTTGTAGAGAATTTCAATCGGAATTCAATCCAAAGTATGCGGATATTTCGAGGTAGAATACTCGCAACTGTCCTCAAAAATTAACGATTCACAAGGGGAAATTCGGCAACTGCTGAAGGCTCATACGGCGTTTTTCCCGTGCGGGGCAGAGCTCTGCCTTGCTGAGGAAAAACGCCGTATGAACATTCGAGAGTTGCCAAATTTCCTCCGATAAAATGTGTATTTTTAAGGAGATTCATGAACGTCTTTCCTTGAAATCTTCAGGAACTATAAGTAAAATTGCGAACAAAATAATCTGAATATTTGGAAGGAAAATAATCACAAGTTTTCTCATAAATTTGTGTGTAATCGAAGGAAATTTGGCAACACCTGAAGGTTCATACGGCGTTTTTCCTTAGCACGGCAGACACTGAAAAAAAATTCTTGGCGTTTTTACCAAGGTCCGTTAGTACCTTTACCATCTCACTTTTTTACCAATTATTGGTAATTTTACCAAGACAGACTGGTAAGCTTACCTAAAAACCGGTATTTTCACCGTTTTTTCCAGGTAAGACTACCACTTTTATTGGTAATCAATTCCCGGTAACTTCACCATTTTATCGCGGTAATTCTACCACAGTCGATAAAAAATATCGGCGGTTTTACCAAGATACAGTAAAATCACCGAGAAAATTCAATAATTTTACCGAGATTTCTCGGTTAAATTATCAATTCCAGAAATGGTAATTTTACGGAAAAAAAAACTGGGATCAAATGGACCGAGTTAAACAGTAAGGAACCAAGCCACATCAGCGATTGCCAAGTTTAACTGGGCAATTAAATTTTTTACGAGAGAACGGTTGTTCGGACTTCTTTGAAAATTTTAAGGAATTTGCTTCGCACCACGGAGAATTTTCACTGAAATTTGCGCGAAAATCCACACAACCGTTTTCATGTAAAAAATTAAATCGCCCATAATTAAATTTGGCAAAAGCTGATGTGGCTTGGTTCCTTTCTGTTTAACGGGGTCCAAATAGAACCCTGAATTCTTGGTAATTTTACCCTTTTCTTAGTAAATACACCCAGATTTTATTTTCAGCGGAGCTGACAACGCGGGAGCGCACACGCCCGGAGCCCGTTAATTACTCCCCCGGGTCGCAATTCACGATTCAAGTGTTAAATTTAAAGAGCCGCCCTCGGAGACACCCGCGCGGGGGTGGGGGGGGGCGGCGGCCTTGGCGGGGGCGGGGGCCTCTCGGCGGCTTAAGAAACTTAATTATTTTATCTTGTCTCGGCCGGAGTCGGCGTCATTTGCGGGCTCGAGCCCGGGACTCGGGACCCGAGACTCCTATTAAAATAAAACCCGCGCTCCGATTCCGTAGCCGGCATTCCGCATTCCGGGCCCTGCTTCCCGCGCCGCGCTTACGGACGACACTCCCTGCCGCAGAGCAAATTGTCAGGAATTCGCGCCGGGAGATTCACGGCGATCCGCCAGCGTCTTAGACTCCAACGCCAGCGCCCCCCCCCCCCCCCCCTCACGGCCCCCGGGTGAAATACGCCGTCGCCGAGAGGAACGCTCTACCAGGCTACTACAGGGTGTTACGAAAAGCTAAGCCGTGAAAAATCATATGGAAAGGAGGGGTATGCAATGGTACAAAGATACAAATTTTTATAGAGGAGCCTGAGACAATGGTAACGGTAGAAAAACAAGGGGAGGACGGGGAACGAGACTAAAATACAGAAATTTAAAAAAAAAAAAAAAAAAAAAAAAAAAACGAGACGTTTTGACTCAAAATTGAGTCATTTTCAGTCGGAAATGTTACAGTAAAAATTTAAAAAACGATGAAAAATCTGAGCCCTACATGGTGGTTGCCGGGATCAACGGTACATATCGAGGAGGGGCTTTTTTGAGCCCACCGTGGCTGAATATCTTCAACTTTACGATTTGAGTTCATTAAAGGTCTACATTGTACGGAATCCATCGTGATTTAGTCAATTATGCAGAGTGATCGTTGAAAGTGGTAGATAAAGCGACAAACAAAGAGGACAAAAAGGATATGGAGGATTCTATCGGTGGAAGCGGTTGGTTGCAATGGACAAAAGAGGCAGGCAATGGACTAACTAACGGCAACCCACGAGAGACCCTATAGTTAGTCCATCTTTTTCTCCCTTATATATGAACCCCTCATATTAAAAAATAGGATCGCTCCATATTCCTTATGTCTTCTGTGTCTATAGTTTTGTTTAGCAATTTTAACAATCAGCCCGCTCACCTCTCTTTGGTCAAAAATTCACTTTAATATGGGTCTGAAGGTAGATTTAAGCGAAAAACGCGGATTTATAGGCCTTCGATTGCAAACCCCTGAAACCCGCCTTTATTGCCAAAATTGGCCTTCAGACCCATGTTTAGACCATCGTTAGACCCGACGAGACCGAGAATAACCAAAACATGATGCATTCCATAACATATAGACTTTCTATAAGGAAAAAATAGTACAGTTGAGGGAATTTAGGGTGGGTTCAAAAACGACCCTAACGTTTAAGACTACGGGGCCTACTTAGTACGAAAAGAAAAATAATGTAGCAGTGCGAGGTGCGATTGGAAGCATCCTGATGTATGTTTCTACGTGAAAAGCTGAACATAAAAACTCACAAGGGACTGTCGAAAAAGTGAACTGCAGCGGCACTGCGACGAGAAGATCTCGGCTCTAAATCTGGACTTCATAACACTTTAGGTGAACAATATTAGCCGTATGAAAATGTTCTCTTTTCCCTAGAAATATATTCCCACTGAAAGTATATCGCAGCCAGAATCTCTGCTATCATTTATGAAAATAAAGATTTTCCTGAAAATACCAAATGAGAAAACAAACGTCTCCAACGCCAGTTAATAAAGCATTTTAGCAGAATCAAGAAAGCTTTCGTTCCTCTTGAATTTCGCGTAGCGCAATAATATCCTCGACTCAACTTTATGGTGCCCGGGATATGGTTTCCTCGCTATGATCACACAGAGATCAAATCTTCATACTCTAGGTTTAGTATTCCAGCATGATCTCGTAAGAACATTTTGACACCAAGAAGTAACTTTTGTTCCACCCGTTCTCAAATTCCGCGAATAATTGGAATGCAATCTCTGAGCTAACTTGTGTTTCCGCTTACAAATGTTTTCCGCTAGATTTTTCTTTTCCGTGGCGATGAGGACTAACTGTTTTCCTTAATTTGATGATTCGTTTCATTTTCAAAGCGCACAAAGAGTCACAAGGTCGCATATCTGCTCAAGGAATTTTCAATTAAAGAGAATAATGATGGTTCTTCCGGTCTTGAAATAATTCAATTTCGTATTACCAGCGGGCTGACTGTGAAATTGATAGACAAAGAAGACAAAAAGGATATGGAGGATTCTATTGGTGGAAGCGATTGGTTGCAATGGACAAAGGACGTAAGTAATAGACTAACCAACGGCTACCCACGAGAGACCCGATAGTTAGTCCATCATTTGCCCCCTTAGTCCACGCAAGAACCACCCTTCCAACGAATAGGATCACTCCATGCTCCCTATGTCTTCTTTGTCTATAGTTTTGTCTATAAATTTCAGCAATCACCCAGCTGATAAATATTTTCGACCACCGGGGACGGCAACATAGGAATTGGAATTTCGAAGAATCGTCGCATTTTATTTACTCGCTTACTGTTGCTACCCATGTAGCAGAATATCAAGATTGATGGTGATTAAAAAGCTATTTCCACTCAATTTACCGTCTATTTTTGATATGAAATTCCCAGTAAATAGAAATTTTGAACTGCATGTGAAATTCAAACTTGCTACGAATAGTCATGTTCGATTTTTGAATACGAAATGGACCACGGTAAGCAGAAAGGAACCTAGCCACATCAGTGAAAAAATAAAATAAAACACTGAGAAGTGACCCGCAACTGTATTTAACAATGTGGAGAAATGACCACATCAGCTTTTACTAAATTTAATGCAAGGGGCAGATTACTTTACCGATTTCAGTGAATTTTCTGCAGAGCACAAAGCAAATTTCTCAAAATTTTCAATGGCATCCACACAAACGATCCCTGGTAAAAAATCAAATTAAGTATGACGATAGCTAATGTGGCTTGGTTCCTCTCTGCTAAGCGTCCAAAGAGCTGTTTCCTTGAAATTTATCGCTATTTTTCCGCAACTATTTTAACTATTTTCATTACCCAATTTTTGAATTTTTAATAGCTACTTAATTTCCATTTGTCACTATCGAATTCATATTTTTAAAAACTCTGCTACATGGGTACATATACGAAACGAAGAAATGACAAAAGCGCTCGGTCGAGGACTTGCATGAGTCTACACTGCCGTGCTAAGGAAAAACGCCGTATGAACATTCGAGATTTGCCAAATTTCCTTCAATTAAATGTTTATTTTTTGAGAAAGTTATGAATGTTTATCCTTGAAATTTTCAGGAACATTGGGTGAATTTGCAAACGAAATTATCTGAAAAATTGGAAGGAAAATATTCACCATTTTACCAGGAAGTTGTGTTTTATCAAAGGAAATTTGGCCAGGCCTGAAGGTTCATACGGCAGTTTTTCCTTAGCACGGTAGTACGGGAGATTAAATTTACGCGAGTTTACACGTAAATTAATCCGGAGAATGGGAATATGGGGCGACGTGAGGGGTTGATTACCCTCGGAAGATGCTCGTCATTTTAATGATGATGACTCATTAGGCGAGAAGATAGAAAAATATATCACGGGGATGTGCGAGGGGTAAAACCTAACGAGAGAACTCGGGGTGAGATAACCGCAGAGGGCTTTCAGCTTGAGTAGTTACCCAGAAGCTCCATCGAGCTGAGCAAAAACGACGTACTCCTCGTGGCGTTAGCATCGGAGTTACGCTGTTCTTGCTTAGGAGGGTGGAGCAATCCTCGGTTAGCCTCTCATTCTCTGTTGAAACGCGCACGCTTCACTCGTTGAGGTGTTGTAAAAGGTGATGGGTAGGATCTATGAATACTTAAAAGTTCATTCAGCAACTTAAGTACCTAATGAAGTCATGTTTTTAATTTACTGCAGCTTCCATTTTTGCCCTCACCAGTGAGCTTGCTTCATTAAAGCTCGAAAACACATATAACAAGTAGACTTTATATTTGTTATGTATCGTAGTTTTGTCTCCTAGATGAAAGCACGCAACTGCATTGCAACGTTTCGACGCTTCCACTCGTAAATTGTATTTTTTGCAGAGAACTGATAAAAGACACTTCCTTTTGAATTTTCTTGATTTTATCTAGATTTTACGTATTTTTTATCGATCGCCTCGTCCTCGAATGTCAATAATCAACCCACATCAATATGTATTTTTGTCAAGGAACTGTCGGAAATTATGAACGTAAAAGTTCACCAATTAGGGAACTTCCGAGGGAGTGCTGTAAAGCGACTTATATGTATGTATGCATGTAAAGTTTCGCCAATTTATCTTTTAACCTCACGCTCAAGTCGGCTTTCATCGATAGGAGCCTCCATCTCCTTTGTCTACCGTTCCGCGTCTAACAATATGTCAATAATCAGCACGCAGGTTTCATCATCGACCACATCTCTCTATGAGGCTGAATTCAGTGGTGAGGCATGAATGGTCAATGATCGATAAATTTGAAGCTGTGGCAAAGAATCGATTTATTACGGTGTTCGGTGCTCGTTGCGAATGACGAATTAAGCCCCAATCAGGGCCAGCTGATGGAGGTTTGGAGAGGGAGAAAAGTAAATGGTAACGATGGAAAAATGTTCGTTGTCATCTCTACACGGAAAAAAAAGAACTGTCATTTTAACAGTCACATTGAATGTTAAATTTGTTTGACGTTTCTCTGTTCTTTTACTTGTCGTGACTGCTAATTGAACATTTTAAGTACGTTGAAACAAAAGTATGCAAATCTGTTAGCTCAACATCTTATTGATGCTTTTGAAATAACATTCTGTGTGTTATTCCATCATCGCACGACTGTTGAGTTAACGTCAGGTGCGGTTCATTAAATCAACAGTTCCTGAAGCTTTTGGAATGACTGTCATTGGCTTTTCATTTTACAGTCCACACGTTATTTTGACATTCGTTTAGATATTAAATTTACATTCGGGCAGGTGTTGGTCTAATGTTTTGAAGGCCGTTAAATTCGCAGGAATAATCTGGTAAAGCAACAGCGAGGGTGTTGAAATAGCAGCGGACAATTTAACAGCGGGTTGACTGTAAAATGCTGACCGTTGCGCGGAGCATTCCATCCCGGCCGGTCCCGCGCGATCGGCGCAGAGCGCATGCGCAGTTATATACAGTCGTCGATCTTCCCACCCCCGCTACGAGCGGTGACGCAGAAAACCTCTCCTTACCCTCCAGCCTCCACTGTCCACCCTCCTTCTCGAGGGTTGCGCTTGCGCGCCAACCTGACAATGGGGGCCGGTCAGGGAAATTCTCAGAACTGTAACCGCCCGGGCCCGGTGTTCGGCTATGTTTCTTCCTTCGGCGTTGTTCGCGCATTCCAGTCTGTTCGCTGAGGCGGCCATGTCACTGTTTTAAGGGATTTCGTTTGCTCATCAGTTAGTAGTCTTGAGTCAGAGGTCAGAGAAGTCTTGCGCTTGCGTTTCGAAATCGTGCTCAAATTGTGTTTGCGAGTGAATTTTGGCAAAGAAAGTGATTAGTTTTGATACTCAGTGCGCGATCTGCAAAATTAGTAGCTCCATAGGAAAGTAACTCTTACGATATAAGAAAATTTGGGCACTTTGGAATCAGTTGCGGGCAGACGCTATTTTTTGAGGCATCATCACGAATTCGTTCAACTCGGAATTTCTTCTGCCGTATATTTGTGTGTTTTGGTTTCAACTTCACCATTGACATTACACGCACTTTCGACTCAATTAGGTTTGCGTTCAGTGCATACAACTATTACTTTTAGCGTGCCTTACATATTTATATGCGGGCACGGTGATTTTTTTCCTTTTTTAAGTTTAAAGAAATCTAGGCTGTTTTGAAATGAAATGAAGTGATAATTTAGCAAATCCTAATCTTGGTAGAATTTTTTGAAACCTTTTATAATACATTCTTCGTGTTTTTAACTCATAAACACAATCGGCTGTTTGGTTCTTACGTTGTTTTTTATTAATGACGCCAACGTGACATTGTCTTAATGACGTGAAGTGTTTCAATGTGTAATACAGTGAAGGTATGTGCGATATCTGACCAGGCCGCGAACGATAAGTTGGGTTTTTTGGAAAAAAGAAAATAACCGGTGGAGAGGGAGGGTTTAAAATGTGCCTCACTTAATTTGTTGACGACCCCTAAGCCATGATTAATTCTGCTCCACCGAGAACTGCAAAGATGCATACTTTGTGTTGTGTTTTTGTGCATTTCAGCTGTTTAATTTTTGTGAAATTAACTCATTGTGAAACTGATTTAGTCTGTAAATGTTACTTTAACCGGAATATTATCTATGGTTTTTGCATCATTTACTTGAAACCAGTTAAGCAATTATCAGCTATTTACATAAGCATGTAAGTATGACCATGATTTTTTACAGCTGCGTGGGATTGTGTCTGCTACTTTAACAGCAGTATGAATGAAAATTCAAGAGCGAATTTGCTTTTACACGAGAAGCAGCGCTGCTACATCGACAGCAGCGTGGATTTAAATTCAAGAGCGAACCGGCCGTCATGAAAACAGCGACGCTGCTATTTCCACAGCAGCGGCCGCTGTTAAATCGAAAGCAGCGTGAGCGTCAATCTGATGGGGAACCGACGCTTACGCCAGCAGCTACAGTGTAACAGACTAGTTGATGTAGGTTGAGCAGATTTTGTTGTCATTGTTACATTCATTTACTGTCAATGTGACAGCAAAGCGCCTGTTATAATAACAGACAAAGGTAATGTTATTTTAAAAGCCGGGATGCTGTGCCGTTTTTTACCATCCAAGGACTGTTCCTTTAGCAGTCGCGACGATTAAAATGACAGTACTTTTTTTCCGTGTAACATTTTCTCAATTTTAAAAACCCTCGGTTGGTGTATATTCATTTTCCCGGTGAAAAGATCATTTTTACACACCCCAAAAAGTGAGTTTCCTTTATTTCCTACGGGGCAGTAAGTGGATCGCATTTAGCAAAAAGGAACCAGCGCGATTACCGTGTTTTCAAAATGGTGCAACTTCTTCTTTCCTTTAAAAATTCCATTCAATATGTGCAATATTTAAACTTGCACAATAATTTTCCTTTAAAATTAACAATTTTTTGGTGGGAAGAAAAAACCATTTGCTATTCTGAGAGATTTTTTTGATAATTATGAAGAGGCAACATTTTTACAACACTGTAATTGCGCTGGTTACTTTTTGCTAAATGCGATCCAAGTGTAGCTTTATCAGTTTTTTTTCAGCGAACACCCTGATGTTTATCGATCCTTTTCGGTAGGCAGATTAATCGGATTGCATTTTGCAAAAAGGAACCAGAAGAATTGCGATGATGCTAAGATTGTGCATTTTCATCCTTTGCATTAAAATTACTGAAACCATGACAAAATATGAAATTTATATTGTCATTTTGTCTCAAATTTACAGTTTTTAGCTAGTAAAATAGAAACTGTTAGTGGATAATCAGGTTCATCTTCCAAGACAAAAGAAGTTGCACAATCTTAGCAACATTGCAATGATCCTGGTTCCTTTTTGCAAAATGCAATCCAATCGATGTATCGCAAATAACACCATGCCACCGGCTGAATTATATCATTTAGAATTCCGCTTGGTCCGCGGGTGAATTCATTCCCAACGCAAGCGTCACGGCGGACTCGCGGGGACAATGGAGGGACTCGGCAGTCGCCGTTCCTGGGGACAAATTGGCGAAGCCGAGCTGGATATATACGTCGAGGGCGCGGAGCAATATGTCCGCCCCTTCGTCCCCACCCCCACCCCCGGCCCACGACCGGAACTGCCCGTTTTACAATTCAAATTATGACTCGGCTTATTAAAAGTTGAAACTTTTTCATTCGCTCCATTATCACCTCGAGTTGATGTTTTATTTATCACTGCCACCGACCACCGGCCGAATGCCGCAGTTTGCACCGTTCACCCCTCGCACTGCTCCCGGTGTGGAAGTCAACTCGCCTCGGCGCACAGTTCGTCATTTCTAGCACCAAAAAACGAAAATACATTTGCACCGCGTTCAGCAGAAAGGAAACAAGCCGAATCAGCTATTGAAAAGCCCAAAAAAAAATGTATTCTTGTTCATGACAATTTCTTATATTAACGGCACTCTGCTTTTATAAGGACACAACCGTATATTGGCGTTGCGTAGAGCGATCGACTTGTGATGCGCGGTGCTCGACCAATGCTGACATGAAGGCGGTGCATATCAAAAGTGATGGAACGGCAAAGCATTTTCATGCTCCCGACGTGGCAAATGTAGAAGTTTTGGACGATTTTTGGAAAAATGAAAGAAACATGCAATAACCTTTTGGACTTATTTGTCTGCTGGACATTACTGATATTTGGCCTTTTCAGTTTTTTGGGCATTCAGGGTTTGGACATTTTGACTTTTGGACATTTTTTTGTGGACATTTTGACCTATTACCAGGTTATGGGAGGACCGAGTTTTGTGGCGGCTAGGCATCGTAGAGCGCCAAGGAGCGCTGTGAAAGCGTATGTACGTTTGCGTGCAGATTTCTTTGAACATTTTAAGGACTTTGCTTCGTGCTGTGCGGAAAACTCACTGGAATCTGCACAAAAATCTGCACAGCCGTTTTCTTGTAAAAAATTAACACAACCTGATTGCGGTGGACGCACGGGTCGTAAGACAGCATGTTGGAGGTGTTTAGCCGACATGCGTTGAAAATTCAGCCTAAAGCTGATATCTCAATACAGAGGGAAAAGTTGTGCTTGTGTGTGAGTTTTTTCCCTCTGAATTGAGATGTCAGCTTTTTGCTGAATTTATAATGCACGTTGGCTAAAATACTCCAAGACACTGAAAAATTAAATTGCCCGATTAAATGTGGCATTAGCTGATGTGCCTCGGTTGCTTTCTGCTTAACGCGGTCCATTTCAATGTTAATGAATTGCTCTCACTAATCGAATTTTTATTAGGTGAATCTTTGGTACTTCTAACAGAAAATTTCATCGATCTTTCGTCTGATCTCATGTGAAAGTCGGACAAATTTTGGACAAAAACTGCACTGGTATACACTCTTGTAAATATAATTGAATTGTTCGAGTTGATTTTGCAACTTTGGAATGGAGTTATGCTCGTCCGAGAACCGACGAGTTGCAATGCGGAACTACAATTCCTGGTTCATTTTAGAAACAACGCGCAAGGAAACTAACGGAGCTCCTTGCGCAAATAGGTGCATTTATGGATGAGCTAGAAATAGTAGTTCTTTATTGCAAAATGCACGTTACCCCGATCCATCAGAGTACTCTCCACAAGACTGCGCGGCTTGGAAGACAAGGCGCTTGAGCGCAGTTTTTGAGAAAAACGAGTTATTAATTATTTAAAGTAAAACTAATGATAATGCATAGGCATTCTCTAAAAAATCCGCCCCAAAATGATTTTTAAGCATCAAGTTATGAACTTTCTTTCCCCCATGAGGATCCATGTAATTCCCAAACTTCAAACACGTATTTCTCGAAATAGCAAAAACCCCACTTATGCGCCTTGTCCTCCAATCCCCTCAGTTATGGAATTCCACGCGGAGCGTTTTTCTTTTTCAGCGCACGTTTTTAAGACAGGAAGCAGCTTTATTCCGCGGAAATAAAGCCCCGATAATATTTGCAGATGCAGTCTTATTTTCAAAAAATAATGCCCTCGAACTTTGGGTCCCATCCGTTTGTATGTGTAATACCCGCTCAACTCGCTTGCCCCGCGGGAGATTATTACGAGCTAAGCATCTTTACATTTCACCCTTTCGGCAGGGGCGAATTCCCCGTGCCCACCCCCGCACCGCATTATTTCAAGCCGCATTTTATGCTCCAGTCTCGGTTTCCAAGTGCTCTTAATCCGCCGAGCCGACCCACGATTTCCAGGGGGAGGGGAAGTTGGGGGTTGGAAGGTAGGGGGTGGGTTTGGGGGGCGGGATCCCCTCGTATCCTCTGGTCCGATTTTTCCGGGCCGGACATCCACCATACTCCCAAACGAGGGTTCCAGTTGCCAAATTGTGAGGTTTTAAATGCGGAACGTGGGGTTTTGGGGTTGGTATCCGGCAGCGGTGGAAGGGATGAGGGTTTGCGCTCGTCACCCAGCGGCAACCCCTGCGAAACGCGGAACGCAAATTATATGCATGTCCACCTCATAACGGAGCGTGGTTTCCGCTTGACTTGAGTCAACATCTCGATGACGGCTCTCTTACAGCTCCCAAGCTTCGAGGGTCAAAGTTTCGGGCCCTCGTTATTTTGAACTACGGCCGAGTTGCCAAATTGGCCTACAAGTGGTTTATTTTGGGCTGATGTCATTTCGCTCGACGGATCGTGAACAGAGGCTGTGGATGCTTTCTATCGGTGGTAATCCGGGTTACTTTCGTTGAAATTGTTTCAGTAAATAGATCACTAGACAAGGTATACACTGGAAAAAACATTGGATCTAGAGTCCAGACTCTTGAAAACATTGACAAGGAAAAATACTCTTGATTCAATCGGATTTTAGCTTGAATCAAAACGAAATCCGCTTAAATTAAGAGGCTTGGTTCTTGATTTAAGCTAGATTCTGATTGAATCAAGAGTACTTTTTCTTGTCGATGTTTTTAAGAGCCTAGACTCTAGATCCAATGTGTTTTTTTCCAGTGTACGAATTTAAGAGTTCTGATACATTTTCACTCGTCAAAATTGTAATTGATACACGATTCGTGCAAGAAAAATTTCTGAAATTGATTCCAAACCAAAATAATAACGGTTTTATTTGACACTAAATTTGTTGCGAACAATTTGAATTTCGCTCGCGGGAGAGTCTATGCGTAACAAATTGCTCCGCATTGCAGACCGCGATCGTACCGCAGAGAATGTTACGGCAACACTTAGTGTACGATTCAACTCGAGTAGACTTGGTTTTGTGTTCTTCTTCATGAGCGAAAAGTTTCAATCTATGCATCGGAAAACGATTTGCGAAACGATCGATGGAACAATATATTTTTGTATCTCTGATATCTATGATTTTAGATCACTATATGCTTTAAATTTTGATGTGCTTCTATTTGTTTACAATTTTGTCTTTAGTGTCACCTTTTTCTAATGCACTTATACTCTTTTATGTCCCTCCAGACGATATGTCGGCCTTCTCCCCGAGGATCTGCGTTTGTTTTAATGGGGGCTCAAGTCATGTAATTTCAAACCTCTTTTTCGTGGGTTAATATTGTTAAAAAAATTCTGAGAAAATCCCTGTGAACTATGAGCACTCTCGACTTTTCAAAAGTGCAATAATTCACTACAATATTTTCCTAACAAGTTCATTTTTCTCTGTCCCCCTCTGTTTTGCAGCCGATGGACACGCGAAATGAGAGGAAGTTCATTAGAGCGCCTGGATGCATGCATCTATTCGTGCACCATTGATGCGCGTTTTGCGTATAAAAAATTGAAGGCGCTCTGGCTTTTCTTGCCAACACCAGAAAGCGCATGTTGCGCTGCGCACCGGCCCGTGCTGGTGCTTTAATAACAACAGCAGACGCGAAAATACCCAACCAGGGATCTCTAATACGGTCCTTGAACATCTTCACTGGCTTTTTTAACCCTCCCTGAAAATACTACTCGACTTATTCTCGTGATTTTTTTTGCAAAATATACTCAGAAAAAGATGATCAGGTTTTCTTTAGAAGGAAACATGAGACGGGAGTTTTGCAACGACGCAAATCAAGGTATTTGGTTTCGCGGTATCACCTTCACCATTGAATGGTTCTCCGCTGTCTTCCGTTGTGCAGTCGCACAATGGATCGAGTCAAGGCGAAAGGTCGGACATTGATTTTTTGACTAAAACTGCAAATTTGTATGTTTATTTCGTGAGATTTTTAAGTTTGAGGGGTGCTTTGTCAAGTAATTTTTACGAGAAAACCAATGGTACCGCTTTTAAGGCCTTATTTGAGTTTTGTGATAATAGAGGTTTGAGCTTTTGAAGTTTCAAAATTTTGTCCGACTTGTTCCATTGTGAGCCGATAGATGCGTAAAAGGAGGCAATGCTCATCATAGCGCCTGGATGCAACTATTCGAGCTTCATGGATGCGTGTGTTGCATACAGAAAAATTGAAGGCGTTTCCTGCCCGCACCAAAATGCGCGCTATGAGCATGATTCGCTGCGCACCGCGCCAGTGCTTAATAACTGCAGCGGGGGCACGTTCAACAAACAAGCATCTTGGATCGTGATTTTGTAGACATTCTGTCACATATTACTTTGTAGAAGGATAATTGGACTTACTTTTGCTATCCGGAACTATAAATTTTGGCTCATCGGTGAAAACCCTCATGCGTATAGGGGAAACTGGAGGCACATATTTTATTTGGATTGCATTTTGCAAAAAGGAACCAGTAGTATTTCACGTTGCTACGATTGTGCCGCTTACATTCTTTGCAAAAAATAACTGACATCATGCAAAAATGTAAAGTCTTAAAGTTGATTTTCCTCATGAATACATGCTTACTTGGAAGTGAAAATACATCTTGTTCAAATGATCAGTCGAAATATGCGAGGTAAAATCTTAGCGACATTGGAATGCTCTTGGTTTTTTATTGCAAAGTGCAATCCATTTCTAAACTGAGCCAGAAATTGTGATTCTTGATCGCAAAATGTAGTTCAATTTATCAACGTCTTTCGACAAGATTCTTTATGGATGTGATTTTCCTTCACACTTTTAGAAAAATTCTCCGAGGATTTCGTGCCAAATTAATCCACCAATATTCTTCAAGACGGCAAGGCAGTAAAAGCGGCTATTTCGTAACCAGCATTCCAGTTACAATGAATCCGCTCAGAGAGGATTTCATTCTTATTCTGTCTAGTAGTTCATTCCAGTCGTCGCGCTCCGTCTGCTGAACTCTCAATGGGGCACCATGATCTGATGTTACTTCGGCCCTAGTCCATCTAGAAGCTCAGTCAAACACAAAGTGGTTCACGTATATCGTCCCTTCCGGCCAAAGTATCACAAGCGCCATGCGACATTTCAAACTTTCCGCCGCCACTCTATTTTTTACAGGGAAATTGTAGGTTGAATCTGTTTGAAAATTTCACTGAATTTTATCGGCAGCACAAAGAAGATTCAGTGAAACTTTCGGACAGCCTCGTTGATCAATTTCTCTGTAAAAAATAAAACGGCGGCAGAAATTATGAAACTTCGCATGCCACTTGTGACACTTTGACCGGAGGCTTACGATATTCTATCCTCCGCAATTTACAGGAGGAAATCCAACCTGATGTGATTTCATTCTCATTCTGTTCAGTGGCTCACTCTACTCTTCATGTTCCGTCCGGGTGTGATGCACAGAAGAAGGTAAAATATTTACACAGCACCGTGCGAGCCGACATTATCCGCTTTTATTCCCGTCCTCACTCGGTTTAACCCACCGCCCCCACGGACCCACACATCACACAAAGCCGCGTTAATTTTTATTTACACTGTCCTCGCGAAGACCTCATTTCATCGCTCCTCCGACGCGAGAGCGTATCTCAGCCTACACGTGAGCCCTGTTTCGCATATGAACCCATACTTTCCGGGGCTCATGCAAAAATCAAGGTACGCCCTCACGATTTCCAGCGGCGAAGGAAGCAGCTTTGAAGCGAAAACTGTCACTCGCGGCAACGTCCTCTCCGGTTGCAACACCCTCGACAAATGTTGCCATTAGACGATACTCGAAAAGCATCTCGGTCGCCCGCTTGGCGCACTGTCCACAACCCCCACGCCGCGTTGCCGCCTCGCACATTAAAATCCGGATTTCCCGGGATTTGAGGGTAGGGTTTCCGGTGGAGCCGACAACGCGGTCGGCGGAGCCCGACACAGCTTTTTGTCTACTCTGCATATTTGTCGGAAACATCTGCAGCTCTCCCTTTACGCGTTGTAAACGCGTCGATTTCGTGACCGGGCCCGGCTATGCTAAATACCATAACTCAAAGCAAGTTTTCAGGCGCAAGCGTTTTCCTCCGCGCAGAACGAAATGAGGAGCGGCTGGCACTATTCGCGAGGGAAAGTAAGTTATTCCTCGCGCGCCATGTTGCCGCGTATCGAAAGTTGCGGAGCGAGAGTTTGAAGGGGCGACCCCTTTCGATGGCTCGCGTTCAGAGCCTACGTCGTATGACTTTACGCCAAGACAGAACACCGATATTCCCGTATGATGGGCCAAAAAAAGAGAGATGAGACACATTCGGGCTATTGTGTCTTATTTTTCTTTTTACTTCTTGTCGTTTCACTTCAATCACCTCACCGACATACCCTGGAGGCTTAAATAGTCGTATTTACGAGAGGGGGAATGTTCCGAGTTCATCCAAGGCTCTTGAAACGACCATTTGCCAATTCAGTAAGCGATCGGTCACCCGAAAACGCCTTCAAAGCGTGCAACTATGTAATCGGCACATCCTCCAAGGTCGAATAGTTGTATTTCGGAGAGAATCCTCTAATTAGCCTAGTTCATCCAAAGTTCATGAAACGACTGCATGCCAATTCATCAAGTGCAGACAGCTTTCCTCCAAAACGCATTCTACAAATGTAAATCTGCAACCGATATATCCTCGAGGGTCGGATATTTGTTTTCACGAGAGGAGCTTGAAAATATTTTAAGTTTCATCCAAGGCTCATGGAACAACATATCTCCTAGTCATCACGCGATCGGTCACCCGAAAACGCCTGCAAAACGTGCAACTCTGCAACCGGCACATCCTCGGAGGTCGAAAAGTCGTATTCACGAGACGAGCATGTTTTCCATACACGTTTAAACACCTTTCCAGAGAAATAGGTAATATTATTGGGACGTGGCAACGACTTAAGGAGCTGCGCGACGCGATAGACCTTTGGACAAGAGACTTAATTGGATTAGACAGGGCGCAAAGAAAACGAGCACTTGCGGCAGTAAAGGCGGCGCCGGAGTTCTGCCGTGCTTTGGAAAAACGTCGTATGAACATTCAAATGTTGCCGAATTTTCTCTCGTAAAGTATTTATTTTCGACAAAAATTATGCACATTTTACCTTTAAATTTTCAAACACGTCAGATCTAATTACGAATAAAACTCTCTGAAAATTCGGAGGAAGAATTTTTACCAATTCCCCCGAAAATTCGCGATTTGTCAAAGAAAATTTGGCAACGTCAGATGGCTCAGTCGGCGTTCTTTCTCAGCACGGTAGAGTTCCTCCTTAGACTCCGGGCGGTTTCTTCTAGGTCTTGCACGGAATCTACCGCCCCCCCCCCTCCCCACCCCGTTCCCTGACATGAATTTGTCTATCGACCAGACCGTGTCAGACTCCAGGAGTGAACGGGGAACGTAGCTCCGCATAGTTGACGTTGTGAAGGGATAGGTGGAATAATACGGCCAGATCTTCAGAAAAAGCGATTCGCAAGACAATCAAAATAAACGGCGATCCGGAAGTTATTCTCTACTCAATTTTGTGGACCAAAGTAAATTGTAGCTGAAGTTGCTTCACAGACTCCAGGCGATTCTTCAAGGTCTTGCACGGAATCGACGGACTTGTCACTGACACAGTTTTGTCTATCGATCCAAGAGGGTTTGATCCTGGAAGTGAATGGAGAAATAGACGAAGCGATTGGCTATAAGATGACGGCAGGAAAATGGAGGGGTTCCATTGGTAAGAATAGCCCCAAGGCTACATTAAATGCTATGCATCTCAACATTATTAGCACAGATGTTTTTATGAAATTATATGAGTAACTGAATGGAAAAATAACTCATGTTACTAAAGAGCAAATCGACGGTGTAAGTCGGCAATCACATAACTCGTTTGCGGTGTCTGCAAATCTCCGCTTCTATGTTATTTTTTTAAAGGAGAAGAAATTGACATAATTCCTTGAAGTTTTTACAAAATTTTCTTCGCAAAAAGAAAAGAAATCAAGGCAGTTTTAAAGAATTGCCGTCGAGTAGTTTTCCGTTTAAAAATAAAGTATGACAGGAAGTCTGCGACGTAGCAAACCGAATGTGATTGCCGACTTACACCGTCGAAATGATGTTAAGTGCTGGGGCTATTCTTGCACGGTCTTGGTCTTTCACAGGTTATTCTTGCAAAAGAAGGGGGAAAATGATGGACTAACAATAGGGTGTATCGTGGATTGCTGTTAGTTAGTCTATTACGTACCATTTTTGTCCATTGCAGCCACCGACTTCCACGAAACTGCCGTGCTGAGGGCAAATGCCGTATGAGTCTTCGGGAGTTGAGAACAGTAATCAGTAATTTGCCTTGTAATTTCCATACACTCTCGATCAAATCTCGATTCTAATTCTCTGAAGAATTGGAAGAAACATATTCAAAAGTTTCCTTCAAAATGCGTATTCTATCGAAAAATAGTACATGGGCAATGCCATGAAAGCTCACAAAACGTTTTTCCTCAGCACGGCAGAAAAAATCGCTCCATTTTCCCTTTATTTCCTTTTTCTATTTATTTCCTTTATTTTTTTTTTTTTTTTTTCTTTATTTCCTGTGTCTATCAATTTCAAATATCAGACAACCGACCAGTTAACGAAGAAGCCCTTTACTACTCAAAACATTTAGTCGATTTGCTATTCGATTGTAACCGCGTTCTGCTGTCTGCAGCAAAAACGCTGTAGCTCCAATCAACATTTTGCATTTTTCTTCCGCACATTCTGCTCGATTATGAGAAAATCTGATCACTAAGATGCTTCATTTTGTAAATTTGAGTTCTCAGTGGTATGCCAAAGTTCTCTTAGAACCAAGTAGCTGTTGATTTTTCGGTAATAAAACGTTTTTTTCGGGAAAAAGCTGCACAAATCCAGAATGGATTTACAGCGTTTTTGCTAAGGACGGCAGTGTAGAAAAGGGATGTTTTTCGGAGCCGAAAAGGCAACGGGGATGCACCGGTAACAACCCCCGCGTCTCGTCTTTTTGCATCGTATCAATTTACGGGTTATGTCGCCCCCGCCCGCTGATTGAATAATTTACCCCCTCCTCCACCCCACCACCCCCGTCCGCCCCGCGCCCCGCTCTTAATCCCCGCGTTTACGACCGCCGGGTTTTTCACCGCGTTTTCGGTTACTTTTATGTGTTTATCAATTGTCTCCCGTTTTAGCGGCGAGCCGATCACCCCGGAATCCACCTTGAGGGGCTCAGCCTTTCAGACCGGATTTACACCCCCGTCGACGACAAAAAAGCCCTCTTAAATTCCTATCCACCCCCGCCGCCCGGTCCGCCCTTTTAATCTCTGCATTTACTCCGGGAAGAGCGCCCCCTAATATGTTGCTGTAATTTACTTTTCACCAATCCCGCGCCTTTTCGGTCCGCTTCGTTTGAATGCGAGCACGCTGAATGGTTCCCAGCCTATCCCGGAGCTCGGCCATGCTTCTGCTCCAATGCCCGTCGCACAGTGGATCGAGTCAATCACAGTGGTCGGATGTGAAATTTTTGACTAAAACTGCAAATTTTGATGTTTATCTTGGCACATTTTAAATTTTAAGGGGTGGTGATGGAAGAAAAATTCTCGAGGAAACCAATGGAACCACTTTTAGAACCTCAAAGTTGTAAGTAAAAGGAGTTGTCAGTGCTTAAAGTTTCCGAATTTTGTTCGACCTCTCCTATTGACGCGATCCACTGTGCGCCTTTGAATTTCTGCTTTTCGAAAGGGTGGACCTGGATGACAGAAAGGGCGTATCGGGATAGTAATTAAATAAGCCGACTTGAATTTGAAATTTTTCAACGTTAATGCTTTCATCAGGCACTGTATTTAATAAAATCCTAGTATATTGAAACATTAATTATCATATAAACGAGAATGAAATGTAGCGCATGTAACCAAACTATTTAGGTAACGACCCAATGAGGGATGAAGGGGAACATGGAGCAAACTGTGCTAAGCAAACCGTAACATTCGAGAGTTGCCAAATTACCGCCGATAAAATATTCATTTTTGAAGAAAATCATCAATATTTTTCGCTGAAATTTTTAGGCTAGTCACATCAAATTGCCAACGAAATTCTTTGAAAAATCGGAGGAAGAACGTACATAAAAATTCCCGAAAATTCGAGATTATCAAAGAAAATTTGGCCACGTCTAAAGGCTCTAAGGACGTTTTTCCTTAGCACGGCAGAATAGGTATAATCGGTAATGAATCTGCTGATCAGTGCGAGGAAATTTAAAACGCCTTCAATGTTGCGCATATGCAATACGGGCATCCATCGAGTACGTTTAGTTGTATCAGCGCGTTGGCGTCAACATCAGGGTATTAAGTCTGTCCGGGAATGGGATACTAAACCGACGCGACATTGAGAAGTCCCAAGTAATGATCAGTTATGTGCTTTATCACAACATATGAACATCAATAATGAAGCACAGAACTGTTGATGAATTACATACTACCATTTGATGATTTGAGATCTCAGGTCTAAGTGGAATTGATTTGAAGCGTTTTTAAATTCGAATACTATACTGAAATTTAACAACATTCTGCAGAAATAAAAAGTGACAGCTCCAATGCGTTTTTCGAGTCCTCCGATTTCTGCAATTATCTATAAAAAGAAATACAAAAATATAAAAAAGAATGCTTCCATCATTATGTATCTTCCATCAAAATTTTCACTCATATTATACTTTTGAAGAGAAACAAGCCAACGTTATATCTTGAAATTTATGAAAAATATTCTGCCAACACAGGAAATAAAATCAATAAATTTTTCAAGAAATTACGTTTTCCAAAGAAAAATTAAACATGACAGGCAGTTTGCAACGTTGCAAACGTACACTGAAAAAAAATACGGTAGATTTTACCATGTTCTGACACAGCGATACGAGTATGGTAATTAATAGTAGACCCTATTATAGCATTTACCGTATTATGGTAAGTTTTACCAGAGTTCTGGTGAATGCTACTGTAATTCTGGTTATTTTCGCTAAATAGTATCAGCGCATAAAAAAACAAGTAGACTCATAGTTGATGTGAAATCCTATCTCGGTGTTTTAATTAAATCATATGTTCATTTTATTATCTCTTTTGGGCTCCTGGTGCGACTTTGGTAGAAATGTTAATTTTCTGGTCCCTTCATGTGCGTTGATAAAAGTGATTATCCATGCCTGAAATAACATTTAGTAAATTTTTCAAATATCTTAAAGTCTAGTGTTGTTATACATTAACAGTAGATGTTACCATACTTTTTTTTCAGAGTAGATACGTGGTTCCGCACTCAGGCCATGGATATTTCACGACCATTCATTCATAGTAAATACTACCAAGAGCCGGCAATGGCGGCGGAGGATAATAAAACCGCAGGAATATTTGCACGTCGCGTCTCGTGGAACTCTTATCCAATAATGCGCTTTAAATCACGCCAACGGCGCGTGGTTCTGCGACAACGCCTCGCGTTGCCACGTACGACCGAAACCCCTCGAACCTTCGCTCCCCTGACCAAAGGACCTATCTCCGTAACCGCGTGAGCCGCGGAAAACAAGGAGTCAAACGGGAAATAGGGATCATTTTGAAATGCAGATATGTCTTTACGTCGGGGGAGCGAGGGAATAACACCCTGTCTGACACCTGTAATTGCGTACTTGAGCGCCGTGCGTGCCAATCGCGCGACGCCGCTGAACAAATTAAATCCGAGTCAATTTGGATTTCCTCCCCTCGCCGCGTCGAGTCGAGGCTCTACTCATCGATTTTGAGCGCTACTAAATAATAGACACGCCGAGAATAGTCCAAAGTTGAGTATTCAGTCCAAATGCGCCCCATTCAGCGGGGAGGTTGTCGCTGAAATGTGAAATTTTTAGGTTGTGGATGATGAGAGGGGGGTTGCTGCATGACGGGGTAAGTGAGACGGGGGTATTCTCATGCCCAGTGGCGTGGCGTGAATGATCCATTATCGATACCTCTCCATTTAAAGCCGTGGTAAATTATCAGTTATTAGGGTGTCCGTTGCAAACACCCTGTTTATCGATCATTTTTCATAGGTATAAGTGGCAGATCAATCGATATATCGCAAAGCACGACCCGCCACTCCTATTGGGACCCCATCAGCTTGAACATAGCACTTTGTTCCCCCTACCAGAGCTGATTTGAATTTCAACAATTTTGCCGTCTCGACCGAAACTAATATGGTCGTCTGCTGATGATAAAAGCAAAAAAATCAGTGTAAGCAAAATTATTAACAATGAAAGTTTATTCACTTTCAGTGAGGTCGCTTTTTGCTTATTTTTTATCATCGGTAGAAGGTCACATTATTTTGATCTCGGCCAAGATCACAAAATTTGTGAAATTCGAATCTCGCGCCACGACTTTTGTGGCGGGAACGAAAAGCTGCATTTAAACCAAAGGGCCAAAAGGATCGGAAAAAGCATACGTACTTTTAGGACCTGCAATGTCTTTTTGCGGAGTTTCATTCGCTTTCATAGCACTAATTTCACTTCGTACCTATTCATGTGATTCGGGGTTTTCGGCGAAATGTACACCGTTAAAAATGTCCGTTTTCGGTGTTACTTTGTGTTACTTTTCATTGTGTCAGATCAACGCAATAGACTTGGTTCCTCAACACAATTTTGTGTTAAATCGACCCAAACTGTATGTTCCTCTGAAGCATCGGAGCTTTAAGAAAGTGTCCTGCGGAGCTTACGTACCCATGTTTTCCTCCCCATCTCTGAGAGGTTGTGAATTTGTGACTTGCGAGTGGTTAACGCATTGGATTATTCCTGATGCGATCCAGGTTCGATCCTGACGGCTGGTGCCTAGTTTTAACGATGCCGCAGATTTTCAACACAAAAATTTGGTCGCTCCAACATGAAAATTTAGTCAAACCAACACAAAAATGAAGCCACATTATTTGTTCCTTCGTATTTTACTTCCTACATTAATACAACCTTTTTTTTACTCTTCCTTACTGTGCATAACGGGTCAGTTGCGCTATCCACAGAATCATTTTTTAATGCTTTATCTTGCAGATTAGCTAAAAACAATAAGATCTGTCCAAAAAACAATTTTCTACGTTCAGTATTAACCGAAATATTGCACTTTGAAAAACTCGATTTTTGACGTCATCCACCGCGGTAGCGACACCCTTGGTTTCTTCCACCTTAGGTTTATCCGTGTTTTAAGCCGGGCAACCAGTTCGTATGTGTGTATTGGTGATTGATGAATACAAGGTGGAAGAAACCAAGGGTGTTGCTACGTGCTAAGGGTGGATGACGTGACGTCATCCACCAATGTCAGTTGGTACCAGCTTCTCACAAACGTTGTACAAAGCAATGGAAAAGCGACAAGATATTCTGTTGACAAATCCAATATTTTGCAGCGCAGTATGCCGAACCCGATCCAGAACCCGAGCTTTTGGACCAGCGGAACTAGAACCGGAACCGGTTCCGAAAACCCACAGCGTTCCCAGCCCTGATGACGTCAAAAACCGAGTTTTTCAAAACTTGATGTCTGGGTTAATATTGAACGTAGAACGTGTTTTTTGGAAAGATCCTATTACTTTTAGCTAATCTATAAGAATAAAGCATTAAAACACGATTCTGTGGCTAGCGCAACTGACCCTTTGTACATATAGGCTCCGGCACTGAATTTCACTCCTAAATTTTCATAGTGCTCTGACTCAAAATGTCGATTAGGTTTTCTTGCTGCGTAAGCGGTTCATGTCTTCCCTACCGCGTTCCTCCCTTTTCCATAGTCCCGCACATAGTTCCTCCCACCGACAAAAGTCATGGCCCCATCGAGTGCACTCTGTTTACGACCGTGGCGAAAGGCGTCGTCGTGATTTGCGCGGGGAGCGACAAAAAGTCAGCGGCACCGCACGCGGCTGCTTTTATACGGCCGTAAATTACTAAACGTGCGAGCAGCTAGCCGCACACGAAATGGATTTATCACCGACCCCCGTTCCTTTTATTGAAATATCCCCCGCCCCACCCCCGCACCCTCCGTTCCCCGACTTTATTTCTCTATATTCATAGCACTCATACATTTTAGACGTATATCACATTCCGCAGGGAGCCCCCTTCGTACCTGGGCCAACCCACCAAGTCGAACTCGAAAAATACGCAGAATTGAGCTCGTATAGGTATCGGAGACTTTGGATTTATTAAAATGGACCTTTTGAAAGAAAGCTTTTCTGTCAAACATAGAGAAAAAAAAGGAGGTGGTCGCATTTTGTGGATTTGTTTACTCCTTGACGGATTAAGGTACGACATGGTGACGATATTTCGGCGAAATCCAGAAATGTGAAGTATGAAAGATGGACCGTAATGTCCGTTTCTCGTTAGTTCAACTCAAAATATAATTTAAAACACTTTATATAAAATGACTTTTTTCCATAAAATATACCATTTTCAAGAAAAGCGATGACAAAAAGCAACTGTACCTATACCTACATCATCGAAAAAAACTATGCGACCACCTCCTTTGACTGTCAACATCTTATTAGCTGTTATATTCCTAGCCCACGATTTAAGCGGCACATACGAAACCCGCTGACGTCTATTCTTCTAATTTTGAGAGAACTGCAGTAAATTGTTTGAAGTTTTTAATTGTAGGGTTGAATCGAGTCCAACAGCTGATCGTTATATTATTTGAACGTAGAAAAGAATCCCTGTTTATTTTCAGGTCCTCCTGTAGCTAAAATGGAGTAATTTAAAAAGAGAGATATTAGACTTTATTGGTTTGCGCATGAGATGTTGAAATCTCTGAGTTACAAAGCTGCTCAATTATTTTGAAGGACGAGAGGAAAATTGAACTTTACTTTGCAATTAGGAACTCCAATTACTGGTATATCGATAAAAACACGTATATACATACGGAAGCTTATGGTATATACGTTCTTTTTAAATTGAGCCAGGAATTATAGTTCCGAATTGCAATATCCAGTCCAAATCTCTGTAAGCTGCGCCAAGTACAGAACAGTGGAAAACCCGAGAAACTCCAAAACCTCTTTGTGGTTGTTTTCTACATTAACTAGAGTTTACATCATTTTTCCTCTCTGTGTTAAAATTTCTCACAAGAACCGACTGTTCAACTACAAATCCAGGAATTCCGGAATTTCACGGTGAAATAAGTGTGAGGGGTTATCCCCCAAAATTGTTCTAATATCCAAATTTGTTGGATATATGGACATTTCCAATTAATTTTGGTAGCATTGCAACTCAAGTTGGGGTAGCATCGCAACATATGGGTTAGTAACCAAATTTATTGGAAATGTCCCCATCATCCAACAGTTGGGACTTAACCCCTACCTCTTTTTTCCCCGTGTTTTTCAGGAGCCGCCCCGCTAAAAATTCGCCCAGTTTGGCCGCGCCGCGTTCCTTCACTCTCAAAGCGAGGCCATAAAAAATTTTATTGCGCGCCCTCTCGCTGCACGGCGGAATATTGTTTTTACGTAAATTTGAAATAATCGTCGCGACACCCTGGCTGAAAAGTTTCGGCGGGCTAATGCCTTTCGGATAGCCGCCCGCCGTGCGAGGATGCGCCGCCCCGGTGACATCCCGCCCCGGGCGAATTTTTATTCCGCTTTCATGAAGTCTGAGCGTGACGCACGAGGCACTCGCATCACGCTCGAAAAACCGCGTATCTCCATTCACGCACACCACCCCTCCACGCTTTGGGTTTCAAGCGCATCAGGGCTCAACTCTGAAGGCAGTTACGACGTTAGTGCGAGAGAGAGACGAATTAGTGACGCCCTCGGCGATGAGAGGAGATCGTGTAGCGCTTTTATGTTTACATATTATTTTTTCCCCGCTCCGAACGCGTGTTTTCCCGAGCCTCGCGGTTACGCTCCTTTTGAATTTGACTTTGAGATTAGCCATTGATGGTTAAAAAATGCGCTCGAGTTTCGCCGCGCGACTGGCGCTATAAGTGTAATTCGACCAGTGACTTCGGGAACTTCTTGGTTTTTCCTCTTCGGAACTTCGGGGCGTGCGCTTAATCGTTCCGTTATCAGTTCTTCGCTGTTTCCAGGTTCAATATGATGCTCGCGGAGGGAAAAAGATAGTTGTCACTTTCGACGGGTGGTAGCAAGTGCGCTACTCACTACGCGGTACGCTGAAAGTAGAGTATGACGATTTTCACCAGAATTTGGCATTAGTCTACTTGATTTTTGACACAGTGATACTGTAGGGTACAGTTCACAAGACGTATGGTAGCGTTTACCATACTTTTGGAAAATGCGAGTAGCCTCCAAAGTTCCCAAGGCAAGACGTCTTCCCATTTATTTTAGTAGTGCCAAGGACCCGCCAATGGCAAAATGACTTGAAGATCTAATTCGAGTCGCCAGAGCGCTGCAGTGACACCATTGAATAACTTAAAGGCGAACCTTAACATATTCTGTTCCTTTTGCGATTTTTGACGGTCTGGTAAAAATCGCGGTAAAAATAGTAAAAATGGTGATAAAAGATGACGGTAAAAATGCGACAAATTGAAATCGGCTCAGGACTGAAGCACTTTATTGTAAAATCTCCGAGTATTAGTAGGTTATAGTTAGGTCCTTTGCGACACAGAGTTAGTTGAAGATCATAATACTCATATCACTGCCGCTCGAATCCTACTCTCTTTTTTCTCCTTGTAATTACGATAACTAAGGTGGCAAATGGCTCAACTAATCTGCTGGGTACAAGAACTATCATAATAGTTGTTACGAAAAACCGAGAACTACCGTATCAGTTGTTACAAGCACCAAGGTAGTTGCGTCTCCCGTGGAAGTCAATGTAACGACTATTCTCCCGTTTCAAATCCATGGCCAAATTGCAAAATCATGTATCTCCAATGTGGTTTGCCAAAATTTACGTTTCTTTTTTATGTTTTTGAATGGAGAGAAACCAGCCGCAGCTTCACATTTTTACAGAATAGTCAGCAAAAAGAGAAGAAAAATCATCGAAGTTTTCATGAAATTACGCTGACAAGTTTTCCGAGAACAATTAAAGCATGACAGAAATTCTTAAACGTCGCAAACGGAGATACATGGTTTCGCGCTTTGGCCATCGATATTCTGTGATTATTAATCATGGACAATACTGCCGGGCTAAGGAAAATCGCCGTATGAGCTTTCAGGCGTTGTCAAATCTCCTTCAATGAAAATCAAATTTACTCCGAAAATTGTGAATATTCGTTTCCAAAATTTTCACACAATATTTTATGCAATTTAATCTAAAACGTCTGTAAGTTTCAAGAAAAAATATGCACAAATTTCTTCAAAAATGAACATTTTATCAAAGGAAATTTGGCAAGAGTCGAGTGCTCATACGGCGTTCTTCCTTAGCACGGCAGAGAAGCACATTTTTCCTTAGGTCCTCTTTCCTCAGCAGAATTTATCATATCTCTAGTGCTTCTAAAATGTTTGTTTTGTTTTCTGTTGCAGCAGGTAATGAGATCTATGAGCCAACTTCTTACGTCTAATTCACCTGATGTGAGTAAAACGCATGTAAATTTGAATTGAGTTTTATTCGCATGATTTGATCCTTCTTGTGTACTATTTTTGAACCGGAATGAACCCAGCATGAAACCGAACTCATATCGTTTCCTTCCGTTACAATCTTATTTATTTGAACATCGTCTCCCGCGGGATCCAGCGGTTCAGACTGCGCGAGCCTTTACGGGTCTCTAAACATACCTTACCTACATAGATACGAAAGAATATTAGAATTTTATTATTGCTTCCTCCGTTCGAATCAAAACTTTGTTCTCCGAAATAGCTCCATCCCAATTCCATTTTTCGTTATTGTTTGTAAGTGTACATGTTCCGCGAAATCGGTTTCCAGTGTTGGCGAAGATTTGCTGGGGAAACGGTTCGGACTCACGGGCCGATAATTAGGTCATCTGAAAATCAAAGGCGGGTCTAGCACTTAGGCAACACCGGATTTCCTCCATTTAAGACTATGCTAAATAATCGATTCTTGTCGGAGCATCTGGCTCCCTCCAAGAATCGATACATTTTCATGGTATTAAAAGGGGAAAAGACACTGTTGTCAATTTGCTGGACCCGCCAATGTTGAAAATTCTAGGTATCAAACGTGAGAAAAGGCTCCAGAATGGAAATCGGATCTCTTTTTTAAATTTTTATCAGAAAGTAACGCGATTTGATCACTATTACGATTAAAGAATCAAATTTCATTCAAAGCAGGCTCACCTCCATTCCATAGTTTCTGGTACTTTCCGTTCATTTCTTCGTCGCTGCCGTTGAAAAAATCGCAATGGGACTAAATTTTGTAATTAGGACTGTTATTGCATTATTTCATTTTTCGTCCCTTCTTTCAGGCTCATCCGTAAAAACACTTATGTTCATAGGGCAAGTAATGATACATACGTTCGAACTGTAGCTCCTAAGTGCAAAAAGTAGTTCTATTAATCTTATGCCCTGAATCATATAACCCACTGTAGGTAAAAATAATGAATTCAAGAGGTAATGACTTATCCCCATTATTAGTCTTTACTGTCAGTATCTCTACAGTTAGCGCAGCGGGTTGATAGTTATAATGAATAGACAGAGCGTTAGAGAAAGTAGACGAAGAGAAAATGGAGCGATTCAATTGGATGAAGATGAAATGAGCAGTTATTATAGACTAAAGGGCAATCTAATAGACTAAGTGGAAGGTTCCTCGTAAAGTTATGCCGTTAGTTAGTCTACCCCCTTTGTCAATTTATTGCAATCACCCGCTTCCACCTACAAGATCACTCTGCTTTCTCTTTATTTTCTTTGTCGATCGCTTTGTCTATCAATTTCAACGATCAGCCGGTGGGAAGAAAAAACGAGGGGCTTGAAGGAAAAGACGCATAAGTGCAGTTTTTGCTTTCTCGAGAAACACGTGTTAGAAGTTACGAAATTACATGGATCCTTGTGGCGGAAAAAAAGTTCAAACTGACTTTTTGATGCTGAAAAACCGGAATTCGGATGCGAGTCATTCACAGAATGCCAATGCGCTAAGGCTTTGGTTTTACTTAAAATCATTGATAACTCGATTTTTGTGAAAGCTGCACTTATGCGCCTTTTCTTCCAAACCTTTCATTTCTGTGCAGTTTAGCGGATAGTAGTCTGATAGATCTGATAGGTCTTGTGCACCTATTTGCACAAGGAAACTAACGGAGCGTACGTTGTTTCTAAAATGAACCAGAAATTGTCGTTTTTTACTGCAAAATGTTGATCAATTCATACGAGTATTTCCATTTTAAAATCCAGGATGAACAAAAATAATGGTAAAAAAAGAAAGTCTCAATGCATAGAGACTAGTTTCACTTGAAATCATTGATATCTCAATTTTCTCAAAAACTGTACTTATGTCTTCTGTCCCCCAACCCTCTCAAATGAGAGAAAAACGTGTTGAAAGTGTCTCATAAATTGGCGGAGAATCCGACGAGAGTGAGGGGATTTTTTTTCGTCTCGTGCATCCAAGGAGCGGGAAGACCGCGCCAAACGGTGAAACGAAGTTTCCGTAACGAAATCATCAAGATGCTCGAAAAACTTGCGGAAAATTACCCGCAAAGAATCTCGGATTCACATGTTTACCGAGCAATCTGCCTCGAAATTAAACTTGAAAATTGAGACCGGGTCGGGGGGTGCGGCAAAATTGAATCTCGGAGTCAGAAATTTTCGGGAGCTGCTTAAATTAAGGCTGCCGGGGTTAATTCAGCCCGGAACTTGCATGCATGACCCCGGCTGCCGAATCTCGCCCTGAAAACCCTTCGGACGACGCTTTTCGGTGCGCGATTTGGCAGCGCGGCGCACGACACAGCGCTTTAAAGTTGCGTTCTGCACCGCAAAACTTGTTAGTCTGGCAGCCTGTAGCTGCGGGAGAATAAATCAAAACTATAAACTCCGCGCGCATAAAATACGACCTTTTTGTTTTTATTTCCCCGGCCCTGATATTTTCCCATCCTCGCGCGTGTCAAGCAGAGGTTCCTGAAAACCCCGCTCGAAATTTCCAACGCCAGGTTTTGTCCTCGTCCAAAGTTCGCGCGTTCCGTGATGGTGAAATTATACACTGTGGATCAGCCCTTCTTAAAATGTATGTCTGAAAACCTGGAGTCACATTTTGGGATCTTTAGAAAAACTGGTTGGCAGTCATTATACACTGGTAAAAAAAGTAGCTTGGATCTAGAGTCCAGACTCTTAAAAACATTGACGAGAAAAAACACTCTTGATTCAAATGGAAATCCGCTTAAAACAAGAGGCTTGGCTCTTTGATTCAAGGAAAAATCCGATTGAATCAAGAGTATATTTTTTCTTTTTAATGTTTTTGAGAGTCTGGACTCTAGATCCAAGCTACTTTTTTCACCAGTGTATTTCTAGTGATTATTTTCCTTCTTTTTTTAAAAAAAAAAGTTTGTGTAATTTTTCTTGTATTTTTCTCACGCTTTCATGGATTTCCTTATTTTTGGCATACACGTTTAAAAATTTAGCCTTCGGTTGAGAAGAAAATTTCATCTTCATATTAATCATGCATTTCCTCAAAATGATGTATCCTCTCATTATAAACTATCAGCCGGTAGCGGGGCGACCGGGGCGTGAATGATCTATCATCGCGATATTTCTCCATTTGAAACTGTGGTAAAAAATCGATTATTAAGGTGTTCGTTGCGAACATCCTGCTCATCGATCCTTTTCCATAAGTTTAAATGACAGATCAATCGATGTATCGCAAAGCACGCCGCGCTACTGCTATCAGCCAATCCTCGCTACGTCTGGAACCAATCGTTACAGCGTTGTACTCTATTTATCTCATTCAAGTTTTCATATTCATCATTATTTTATATATTTTCCTTTCTTATAAGAAAAAAAGCTATTCATTTAAAATATCCGTCATATTTTTTTTTGAAATATCAAAGGCGAATTTTTGACAGATGGAGTAATGAGAAGGTTAAATAGTTGAAGCGGAGGGTCCATCATTGACGTCGTCATAGAAACAAAGTTTATAGTAGTCCAATCTGTGCTCACTTACTCTTCGTCGTCCTCTCGTAAATTTAATTATCCTTTTATCCTCTAAGTTTTCCTACCTCCGTTTATATCCTGAAATTAAAAAGGTAAAAACCAACAAAAAAGCACCTCAGGTTTTATTTCAAATCCTAGAAAATTTCAATAGTTAGCTGATACTGTCAGACAGAAAAGGTTTGCACGAATGAAAGAAGTGACTTTTTTGTAGAGGACATTACAAAACCCCGCAAACTGAGTTTCTCAGAGTACATGTATCAATTAAAATATCTTACTCGATTTAATGATGCCAAACAAACTTGCGTCACTAAACTGGGTCGGTAAACCCATCGGTGATCCCTCCGATTGTCCAACGACAACCCATCGGTTACCCACCCGATGAGATTGAGATAGAGAAGTCGAAGGAAAATGGGGTCGTCAATCAATCGTAGCCTGGAGGTTCGGAGGGTAACGACATTAAACACGTGTTAAAATGGACGCCGGGACGTCGGACAGTGGAGTTAACCAAGTGGACATGAGATTTTTGACTAAGTCTGCAAATTTTGCTGTTTATCTCATCAAATTTTTTTCAGAGTGTTTCTTGAAGAATATTTTAGAAGAAAATCA
This sequence comes from Bemisia tabaci, assembly GCF_918797505.1. NCBI lineage: Eukaryota > Metazoa > Arthropoda > Insecta > Hemiptera > Aleyrodidae > Bemisia > Bemisia tabaci. The sequence goes on from NC_092799.1 coordinate 5,674,454, forward strand.
ATCATATAACTATTATTAAACCAAGCCGTTTCATAATAATGAAAAGAGAGGCTTCTAAGTTCTTCACATCATGTATTTATCACGGGCAATTTGTCAGATCAGACATTTTGCCAAATGCCTAGGTAAATAGTTAAATAATCCTACTTAAATTGAAATTATGGTAATGTTTTGATAATATCAGACAGAATAAGCCTTTGCTTTGGTAGACGAGAATTTAACGTACACATACAACGGTAATACATACAATGGTATCTCTAATGAGTTTCGGTCTTTAAAAGAATGTCTATCTCGAAATTTGCAGCATGTCATATAGTGCAGAATTTTTACAATTTTTATGGTAGCTATTTGCTCTGGCATTAAAAAGCCGCCCGATTTGACTATTTGCGTGTGTCATATCCCTTCACCCTCCGACGCAAGGGGTACCTCTATTTCAACATGATCCCCGGGAAGCGTAAAGTTATACGGAGAACAGGGCTCATGTGAAAATGGCGATGTTCTATGTGTGAGGAATCTACGATTTGACTGTTGATTCCTATGTAAAAGCTCGCGAGAAACACGATGGTGCCACTGGTTTTCTCTGAAATCACCCCCCAAGCTCAAAAAAGCTCTCAAGTTGAGGCCAAAATGGAAGGGATATCCCACGCTATCTTGAGAGTCCACCTCTACATCAAAACCAACTCTCCATGCAAAGATAGGGAGCAAATACATTAGCAGGGTTGCCGTGTCTTCAGTTGTGGAGTCTCCAAATAAAGTGGCAGCCCTGTCAATGTATTTGCTCTCTATCCTTTGCATGGAGAGTTTGTCTTGATGTAGAGGTGGACTCTCAGGATAGCGTGGGATATCCCCTCCATTTTGTCCTCAACTTGAGAGCTTTTTTTGAGCTTGGGAGTAAATTTCAGAGAAAACCAGTGGCACCATCGTGTTTCTCGCGAACTTTTACATAAGAATTAACAGACAAATCGCAAATTCCTCACACTTGCAACATCTCCATTGGTTGACATTATTAACTAATGCCTTTGATACAACTATTCGTGCTTATCGGATGCCCGTGTTGCATATACAACGATTTGAAGGCGTTTGCGCTTTGCCTTCGCTCTTGAGGACGCTATGCGCCGCGATATAATGCTAATTCATTATGTTGGTTTCACCTGTGACTGATGAATCTCGCTTGCGGGTTGATTATTGAAATTTCTCACACATGCAACATCTCCATTCTGGATTTTGCTGATCAGATTGTGCCGACCTACGTCACAGGGTATACAATCCTGAAGATGCAAACACCTCTTTTTTTCTCTATGTCCGAACTCCGTTTTACTGTGCGCCGAAACGGGGACGGCAAACGGGTCCAGCGACGGTGGCCGTGAGTAATGGACGTTTCCGGCGTTTCTTGCATCGCGACGCGGCGCGGGCGCGGGCGGCGGATCCGTGCGACGCGACGCGACGCTGGCCAGGGCGGCGGTCCGTCGGAAGTCCGCGTCCACCGAAAATCAAACTATCAAACGGGGCTTATTTATCGAGTAAACTCCCCCCGAGACCCGACCTGACCCCCGCCCCGCCCCCCCTCCCCGCTTCGGGGCAGATGCGAGGGCATCTCCGTCCACTCTCGATTTTCCCGCTGAAATGGACGCCGCGTCCCATTCGCGCGCTGCCACGTCGTCGTCCACCTGTCCGTCCGACTTCTTTCAGGTGTGACGTCATATGTGAATTTTGGCGGTTTTCAGTGGATTATTCAATTGTTGGTCTCTTTTCGTGTTTGCACCTGACTTTTTGGGGGAGTCATCAGCTAACCGTTAAGGGCGGCGATTTTGCGATAATGTCGTCATTGATTTTGCGTTTCGTTTTCACGTTGGTCTCTTCTCGGTTGTACGCTTTTTGGGATTCTACCGTTAACTGGCAGGCGATTTTTGCAGATCATAATACCCTTTGTTGACCTCGACCTCCCCATATGGACTATTCTAATTGTGATGTCATGGGCAAAATTTTGCGATTTTTTTTTTTTTTTTTTTTGATGATCGAGAGGGAAATTTGCTCTCCTTTTGTTTTTCGTATTCAGTTTTTTTGCGTGCTTTATCGAAGACCGTGAAATCCTGGAGATACACACAATTTTCGCATGTCTTATTTACACTGACCTCCCCGTATGGACTTTTTTAGTACTGACGCCATAGGTGAATTTTGCTATTCGAAGTAGATTATTCGACGGTTTCTTTTTATTCATCAGACTCGACTTTTTCGGAGGGTTATCTCAACCCTTATTAAACCCTCATCATTCACGAGTTTTTGCACACCGCTACACTTGTTTTTAACGAAACTCAGTCCACAACTACCAGAGACAGGATTCTTTAGAGACCTCGCTCTGATAACTTGTCCCTAGTGTAAAAGTCGATGTGCCCTTTACGCCAGTGGAAAAACGACACAGCCACAGCACCCGAGCTCGGTGACAGTTGTATGATAGCGCCTTAACGCAACTATTCGTGTCCAGGGATGTGCATGCTGCATATACTAACAATTGAAGGCGTTTTAGTTTAGTCTCGTCTCACGATGATCTCCGGAATCGAACTGTATGTATATTATACTGGTGTATTAATCCACGAGATGGGGCTCCTTTCATCAATTTCCATTTGTATAGCGCCCGAACGAACGAAGCTGTTCGAAAACTTCACTGAATTCCCCTAGTGCTGCAGATAAAATTCATTGAAATTTTCTAACAGACTCAACCAACATTCTCCATTTCTCTGTAAAAAAAATAAAATGGCGGCGGAAGTTTTGAATCGTCACATGGCGCTTTTGATACTTTAGCCGGAAGATGACGACATATCGATACTAATCGATCATTCACGCTTCGCAACTGGAGCAACTTTTAGCAAGAAGGAACCAGCGCGATTCGGGTTTGTTTTTTTTTTTTTCTTCTTCTTTTTAAATGGTGCAACTTCTCCTTTCCTTTTAAAAATACTTAAGATATGTACAATTTTATAATTTACACGAATATTTTCCTTTCAAATTAACAATTTTCCGTGGAAGGCGAAAACTATTTGCTATTCTGGGAGATTTGTTAGATAATTATGAAGAAGCAACATTTTTACAACATTGTAATTGCACTGGTTCCTTCACTGGAAAAAAAGTAGCTTGGACTAAGCATGATGATTCTTGAATTTGCCGCCAAGAAGTTTTTTATCTTGCTTTAAGGTGACTATTTCTTGATACAAGAAAAATAATGCTTGTTTTAAGCAAAAAAGTAGCTTATATTAAGCAGCAAAATTCTTGATTTAAGAAGAAATACTTCTTGGCGGCAAATTTAAGATTCTTTTTTTTTCAGTGAGTGCGATCCAACTGCAATGAAGACATGTTAGTAACGTCTGACTGCAGCTGCCCTCCCGTAAAATTCCCACAATTTTAAAAAAATTCGGCACCGACCAGACGTTGCCCCAGAGCCGCATGGAAGGGAGGGGGAAGGTTTGTATCAGTAGAACGAGGGGTAATTTTCTCCGGGCTAAAAATCGTCCGGTCATTAATTTGTTGCTGTCCTTTCTCTTTTTGCTCCCGGAGTCTAATCACTCGGCGCCCTCCCCACCTCCCCCGTGCCCCTCTCCGCCGGGGGCTGACCGGGCTTCGGATTTATATCACTCAAGCGTGCTGTCCTACTCCCAGGAAACCGCGCAACCCCCATACAAAATCATGCGCGGATACGATGTTTCACCGTAGCCGGGGGCGCTTTGTTGCCGTGGAAGGAGAGACGTATGCTGCTGTGTTGAGGAAAAACGCCGTATGAACTTTTGAGCGTTGCCAAATTTCCTTTGATAAATTACAAATTTACTGGCTGTGTCGGGAATATTTTCCCTCCAATTCTTCAGTGGATTTTATTCACAGTTCAACCTAAAATATCTGAAAATTTCAAGGAATAATACGCATAATTTTCTTCCTAAATAGAATTTTTACCGAGGGAAATTTGGCAATATTTAAATGTTCATACTGCGTCTTTCTTGGCACGATGGTATGTGTCTCGCTCGCCGCAAACCTCAAGCACGGTGTTGCGTCGAAGGGAACGCATCAAAGGCCCCGTTCACTCTCGTTGATTTGGGTAGTTTCCTCGCCCTCCGCGCGAAAAGACCCAATTCCGTTCCCAATTGAGACCTTTGGAGTGTGCAGTTTATTACTGAGGCAGGGCTCAACATGGAGCGTACTTAGGTCGTTTTGTCGGGAGAGCGAGGACTTGAGGTAGAGTCGGTGGTATCGGGCAAGGTTCATGTCTGGTGAGCTTGACCACGCACTAGGATCTGGAGGTTCATTTGGACGTATTTCTACCAAAGAGACCTATGTGGCGATGAGAAATGTGGGGTGTGCTCTAGAAATCTGGATAAGAAGCAATGTGGTCAGTGGGCGTGGTTCCTTTTGAAGAATTGGAAAAGCGGGATATTGCATTCTATCAAAGAGACCTATGTGCAACTGAGTGCGGAACTCATGAGCCGCGGGCATGGCAAGAGAGCCTTGTGGACAGGGCTCATGAGTTTATGCGGAGGCCGGCGGACGGCGGCGACCGCGGAGACCGGTGTCGTTGCCGCTGACGTCACCGGCGCTTTATTATTCTCATTCACTCTTACGCAAAGAGAACTAACGAGCACACCCCATATTTCTCACTTCCACATAGGTCTCTTTGGTAGAACTACGTCCAATTGGAAAAGCGGGATATTGCATTCTATCAAAGAGACCTATGTGCAACTGAGTGCGGAACTCATGAGCCGCGGGCATGGCAAGAGAGCCTTGTGGACAGGGCTCATGAGTTTATGCGGAGGCCGGCGGACGGCGGCGACCGCGGAGACCGGTGTCGTTGCCGCTGACGTCACCGGCGCTTTATTATTCTCATTCACTCTTACGCAAAGAGAACTAACGAGCACACCCCATATTTGGACGTATTGCTACCAAAGAGACCTATGTGGCGATGAGAAATGTGGGGTGTGCTCTAGAAATCTGGATAAGAAGCAATGTGGTCAGTGGGCGTGGTTCCTTTTGAAGAATTGGAAAAGCGGGATATTGCATTCTATCAAAGAGACCTATGTGCAACTGAGTGCGGAACTCATGAGCCGCGGGCATGGCAAGAGAGCCTTGTGGACAGGGCTCATGAGTTTATGCGGAGGCCGGCGGACGGCGGCGACCGCGGAGACCGGTGTCGTTGCCGCTGACGTCACCGGCGCTTTATTATTCTCATTCACTCTTACGCAAAGAGAACTAACGAGCACACCCCATATTTCTCACTTCCACATAGGTCTCTTTGGTAGAACTACGTCCAATTGGAAAAGCGGGATATTGCATTCTATCAAAGAGACCTATGTGCAACTGAGTGCGGAACTCATGAGCCGCGGGCATGGCAAGAGAGCCTTGTGGACAGGGCTCATGAGTTTATGCGGAGGCCGGCGGACGGCGGCGACCGCGGAGACCGGTGTCGTTGCCGCTGACGTCACCGGCGCTTTATTATTCTCATTCACTCTTACGCAAAGAGAACTAACGAGCACACCCCATATTTGGACGTATTTCTACCAAAGAGACCTATGTGGCGATGAGAAATGTGGGGTGTGCTCTAGAAATCTGGATAAGAAGCAATGTGGTCAGTGGGCGTGGTTCCTTTTGAAGAATTGGAAAAGCGGGATATTGCATTCTATCAAAGAGACCTATGTGCAACTGAGTGCGGAACTCATGAGCCGCGGGCATGGCAAGAGAGCCTTGTGGACAGGGCTCATGAGTTTATGCGGAGGCCGGCGGACGGCGGCGACCGCGGAGACCGGTGTCGTTGCCGCTGACGTCACCGGCGCTTTATTATTCTCATTCACTCTTACGCAAAGAGAACTAACGAGCACACCCCATATTTGGACGTATTTCTACCAAAGAGACCTATGTGGCGATGAGAAATGTGGGGTGTGCTCTAGAAATCTGGATAAGAAGCAATGTGGTCAGTGGGCGTGGTTCCTTTTGAAGAATTGGAAAAGCGGGATATTGCATTCTATCAAAGAGACCTATGTGCAACTGAGTGCGGAACTCATGAGCCGCGGGCATGGCAAGAGAGCCTTGTGGACAGGGCTCATGAGTTTATGCGGAGGCCGGCGGACGGCGGCGACCGCGGAGACCGGTGTCGTTGCCGCTGACGTCACCGGCGCTTTATTATTCTCATTCACTCTTACGCAAAGAGAACTAACGAGCACACCCCATATTTCTCACTTCCACATAGGTCTCTTTGGTAGAACTACGTCCAATTGGAAAAGCGGGATATTGCATTCTATCAAAGAGACCTATGTGCAACTGAGTGCGGAACTCATGAGCCGCGGGCATGGCAAGAGAGCCTTGTGGACAGGGCTCATGAGTTTATGCGGAGGCCGGCGGACGGCGGCGACCGCGGAGACCGGTGTCGTTGCCGCTGACGTCACCGGCGCTTTATTATTCTCATTCACTCTTACGCAAAGAGAACTAACGAGCACACCCCATATTTCTCACTTCCACATAGGTCTCTTTGGTAGAACTACGTCCAATTGGAAAAGCGGGATATTGCATTCTATCAAAGAGACCTATGTGCAACTGAGTGCGGAACTCATGAGCCGCGGGCATGGCAAGAGAGCCTTGTGGACAGGGCTCATGAGTTTATGCGGAGGCCGGCGGACGGCGGCGACCGCGGAGACCGGTGTCGTTGCCGCTGACGTCACCGGCGCTTTATTATTCTCATTCACTCTTACGCAAAGAGAACTAACGAGCACACCCCATATTTGGACGTATTGCTACCAAAGAGACCTATGTGGCGATGAGAAATGTGGGGTGTGCTCTAGAAATCTGGATAAGAAGCAATGTGGTCAGTGGGCGTGGTTCCTTTTGAAGAATTGGAAAAGCGGGATATTGCATTCTATCAAAGAGACCTATGTGCAACTGAGTGCGGAACTCATGAGCCGCGGGCATGGCAAGAGAGCCTTGTGGACAGGGCTCATGAGTTTATGCGGAGGCCGGCGGACGGCGGCGACCGCGGAGACCGGTGTCGTTGCCGCTGACGTCACCGGCGCTTTATTATTCTCATTCACTCTTACGCAAAGAGAACTAACGAGCACACCCCATATTTCTCACTTCCACATAGGTCTCTTTGGTAGAACTACGTCCAATTGGAAAAGCGGGATATTGCATTCTATCAAAGAGACCTATGTGCAACTGAGTGCGGAACTCATGAGCCGCGGGCATGGCAAGAGAGCCTTGTGGACAGGGCTCATGAGTTTATGCGGAGGCCGGCGGACGGCGGCGACCGCGGAGACCGGTGTCGTTGCCGCTGACGTCACCGGCGCTTTATTATTCTCATTCACTCTTACGCAAAGAGAACTAACGAGCACACCCCATATTTGGACGTATTTCTACCAAAGAGACCTATGTGGCGATGAGAAATGTGGGGTGTGCTCTAGAAATCTGGATAAGAAGCAATGTGGTCAGTGGGCGTGGTTCCTTTTGAAGAATTGGAAAAGCGGGATATTGCATTCTATCAAAGAGACCTATGTGCAACTGAGTGCGGAACTCATGAGCCGCGGGCATGGCAAGAGAGCCTTGTGGACAGGGCTCATGAGTTTATGCGGAGGCCGGCGGACGGCGGCGACCGCGGAGACCGGTGTCGTTGCCGCTGACGTCACCGGCGCTTTATTATTCTCATTCACTCTTACGCAAAGAGAACTAACGAGCACACCCCATATTTGGACGTATTTCTACCAAAGAGACCTATGTGGCGATGAGAAATGTGGGGTGTGCTCTAGAAATCTGGATAAGAAGCAATGTGGTCAGTGGGCGTGGTTCCTTTTGAAGAATTGGAAAAGCGGGATATTGCATTCTATCAAAGAGACCTATGTGCAACTGAGTGCGGAACTCATGAGCCGCGGGCATGGCAAGAGAGCCTTGTGGACAGGGCTCATGAGTTTATGCGGAGGCCGGCGGACGGCGGCGACCGCGGAGACCGGTGTCGTTGCCGCTGACGTCACCGGCGCTTTATTATTCTCATTCACTCTTACGCAAAGAGAACTAATAACGAGCACACCCGATATTTCTCACTTCCACATAGGTCTGTTTGGTAGAAATACGTCCATTTGGATTCCGTTTTGGGATAAAGACCAGCGGCCGCATGCTCCTGAGATCGTGTGGCTTCTTTTATCGTACGGAAGGAGTGCGGATACACTGAATAGCGCGTAATTTGAAAGGTCTATTTAAGCACGGATGACGTGCGGACTTCGCGTCAAGATGTAGGCACCGAAGTACGAGATATTTAGTGCGATTTACAAATAGAGGTGGACTTGGATTAATGCATGTGTTCTGCACTGTTCATAATATCCGTTCCTAAGTTTAAATAGGCTGCTTGTGTTTCAGTTCATTTCTCTTGCTCTCCTACGTGTCTCTCCCAAATAGGATTTTTTTTAATTCATTGGGAAATTCTGTTTTTCTAAGATTTAGAATTACATGTCATGAAAGAAAAAAGTGAAAAATTGGTGACGAAAAAGCAGAGATTTTGGAAGGTAAGGTTCTGGTCAATACCAAAAAAAACGACGAAAATTCAAACAGTTTTTATTTGCACTTGCAAAATTGTTGATAAATGAAGAGAGTTACATTGCGTCTACTTTTCCAGTCCGGAAATTTCCGAAAAGTTTACTTTCACCTATGAAATCTATTTTCATCTACGAAATCTATTTTCATCTATGAAATCTATTTTCATCTGTGAAATCTATTTTCATCTACGAAATCTATTTTCATCTATGAAATCTATTTTCATCTATGAAATCTATTTTCATCTATGAAATCTATTTTCATCTATGAAATCTATTTTCATCTATGAAATCTATTTTCATCTATGAAATCTATTTTCATCTATGAAATCTATTTTCATCTATGAAATCTATTTTCATCTATGAAATCTCCTTTCTTCAGTCATTTCTCGTCAGTTAATCCAGCAAATCTGACAAAATGAAAAGATCAATTATTGACAAGAAAATAATACCAAAATTCTCAGAAAACGTCTTAACATAACGTCCACGAATCGAATGCATAAAAGTTTTTTAATGGCGAGTATATTTTCACCTCATATTTTCGTTTGATCAAGTCATTGTTTTCATCTTCTATATTTTATCTTTCAATTTAGTTAATCGGCATATTTCATCTTACATGTAAATCAACGTTTTCAAAATCTATTTCAAAATTTTATACATTTTGTGATAGTAGTTAAATTTGTTTTAGTGTCTAAAATGTATTTCGGCTTTACGTCATTAGTTTGAAGGTAATTTTTTTTCATATTATTAGCAACTGCTTTGCCTTTTATGCTTATAAATATCATCCACTATTCCACTAATTGCTCATGTTAATTTCTTGCAGGAATTTATTTTAAAGATAGTTAATGCATAATTTTAAATAATTATTTTATTAATAATTATGTTGGGTTTTTCTTATTTATAGTATATATTTTAAGGAAAGTTTTTGTTGTGATGAAGAATTATGGTTTCAGAAATGGACCCTTTGAACTACCTTTTCTCTTCTGGCGATAATAATAAAATAGATGAATTAATTATTGCAAAGATAATACATAACATTATTACATATGTATTACACATTATATACATATTTTTTTTGAGGAACGAACCCTTGCCGCAGACCAAGTTTTGAATTTTCCTTCTTCAATTTACAAGCGTATTCCAGGGGGAAAAATTCCATTATCTTTTGAAATTTTCTCGTATTATTTTTCATATTCCTCTTTTTCCTTCTTTTAAACTGATGCAACAAAAAATATTCATACTTGTAATTCAGATCGATAACGATTAGTACACCTGCAGGCATGAATATTCCAGAATTTATCTCGGAACCTTACCTAAGAAAGTTGGATGTAAAGTTTCAGCCGTAGTTATTAAGAAAAAACTGCTCGTAAGTGTATGAATTATTAGGTACTTAACCTAAGTATTGAAAAGATTGCGTTACTTTTTTCCTTGACGAGCGAGTGTATTATGATTCCCCTCCAATTCGTTTCTCAGAGAAATTAGTTTAATTACAGTCATATTTTCCTCCTAGCGCAGTCTTTCAATCCATCTAAGATGCCTTTAAAAATTCAGTCAAAGAGTCGATAAAAACGTCAAATGAACGAGTCTGAAACTGGTCGCGTATAAAGAAAGTCACTTTGCCGTGCTACAGGAAGAACGCCGTATGAACATTCGAGGATTGCCAAATTTCCTTCACGAAAATGTTTATTTTTGAGGAAATTGATGAATATTTTTCCTTGGAATTTTCAGTAACTTTAGTTAAAATTGCGAACAAAATTATCTGAAAAATTGGAAGAAAAATATTCATAAGTTTACCGGGAAAGTTGTGTTTTATCAAAGGAAATTTGGCAACGCCTGAAGGTTCATACGCCGATTTTGCTTACCACGGCAGTACAGCTTTCACGCGGATGAGGAAATACCGTCGGGAGTATTACGTAACTACCGCAATAAGGAAAACAGGGAAAGAGTGTAGAGGGCTTTAATGTGACGCCTTTAAGACAAAAAGCCTTTTTTCCGCGCTAACTTTAATCTTAGGTATAAATCAACGCCTACTCAACAGAAACTTTATTGATTTCGCTGCCAGTCAAGTCGGCCTGTCTAACCGAGTTATTACTGAAGACCGACAGAGACAAAATGTTCTGTGGATCGGGTAATGTCAAACATACATCGCATAATTGACTGCTCTGAAAAAATTAAATTTCTGATTTAACAATTCAATTGCTTAAAAAAAGTGACTGCAACGTGTCAACGTAGATTTTACAACAAAAAATGGCTACATTAACCACTATTGTCAGCTATTTTAACCACGGGGGTGGATAAAGTAGCATTTTTTGTTGTAAAATCTACATTGAATCATTGCAGTCACTTTTTTTTAGCAACTGAATAATTATTAAATCAGCAATTTGTTAATTTCAGTATAGTTTGCGGTGAGTTAGGTGTAGAAAACAATGGAGAGACTGAGAAACCCCAGAGTCAACCGCAAGCATGGGTTATTTAGTGTTTTACCTCCCGTGTTAAACAAATTTTTGTGTTGAGTTTTCTCTCGGCGTAGAGGCCCTTGAACCTAGGTTGTATTTGAAACAGCGTAAAATAAGGCTAAAAATGCCTTTGAAAAACCGAAATGTTTAGTGGTTTTTCCGCAACTTTTCGGTCTCTCTGTTGAAATTATTAGCCCCGTTGCCCGCTTTTTCGTATTTTCTAATACAATAGTTTTAGATTGATCACTGTCCAACATTTTAGCACGACTTTTCATCAATTTTTCATAATCTACATGTCGAGCGATTGAAGTCGTTAACCTTTCAGTAATTTGCAAAATTGTAATTATCAAAAATGATCATTTTCAAAATTTTTAGTGAGCTTTTCTCTTAAGATTTTATGCAGGGGCCACTAAAAATGTGTCCATTTGTATCGCATATATTTTCTTTTTCTATTCGACGGGCAGGTGAAGAGAGAGTGAGGAGTATAAAAAACCCCTCGCAGAATTGCGGGGACATTTTATTAAAAGTAAAAGAAATACCCCTCAAGGGACAAACAAGGAAAAAAGAAGAAAACATTGCCTAGGACCGAGCCTTTGCCCAGTGTCCCAATAGCCCCAAAGTTCCAAGGCATAAATCCATAGGTTGTAGAAAAACTTTAACAAAAAGTTAAGGAAATTTTTCTCCCTCAGAAGATAAGGTCCCTTTTCAAAGATTCGGTCTGTTAAAGAAAGAAAAACATTGGCAATTCCTCTTACGATATGTACACCTGTGTTGTAGTGTCGTTTTTGAAGCGTAAAAGCTTTGGAAAGCTAATAAAAGCAAGGAAAACGCATATTTTTTACACAGATTGTGAAATTATGAGTGTATTTCAGACTTATCAAATGCGCTCATCGTGATTTTTGAGCTATTTTCTGTAACGAACAACTCTTTCTTCTACTTTAGTCGAAGTTTGCAACAAGCCCATTGCGCATGTCTAAGACACGGCCCGGCAAAACCCAAATAATCCACAAAATACCACGCATGAATACCAGGTGGACATAATACATTTGCGCATTTCATAAATGGCCTCATGCATACGTGGACCTCTAAAATTCGGAAATTACGTCTTGGACCCACTGCCTCAGGACAGTTCATTTTGGACATTACTGTTCGGACGTTGAAAGTTTGGACTGAACAGCCGTGAATCCTTCCTCCGTGGAAAAATAAAATAGGAGCGAAAATTTTGAAATACTGCAATGAAGATACGTGGTCTTGCGCTAATTTTCGTGTTTACTGTTACTCTGTGTTATTGGATGTCCCTTTTTTTGTACCAGATCAACCCAAAGTATTGGCTCCTCAACACGATGCGTTAAATTGACCCAAACCGTAGGTTATACACTGAGAAATCGGATCATAAAGAGAGTGTCCTCCGGAACTTATGTTGGCTTTTATGTAACCGTTTATCGTTATCATCGTTTTAAACGACAATCATTCAAAGAAACTAAAAACTAACTTCAAGATTATTAGTTGAAAACCGCTAACGCCGCGAGTTTAAACAATCGCGTTAAACACAGTGCGGCAGTGCGGAGCTGGCGCGCACGGCGCAATACACATATAAGCGCCTTACAAGACCGCAGGATACTTCATGCATTGCGCGTACAGCACGGTGCGGGCGACGCCTAGTATAGCGCCTTACACGTCCGCATGATACTTCATGCATTGCGCGTATACCACGGTGCACTCTCTAGTCGTTGAAAAGTCGTATTTTGAGCTCGCCCACTGGGGAGAGCTCTTTGCGATCGATTTCTTTTAGCATTGGTAGTGTCCGTGGCGACAAATGGATGGTTCTCGTTGCCGTCGGAGGAACGGCCAAAATCCCATTGATTTCAACGTCTAAAAGTTGAATTTTCGCGGGTTACAGTTTTCCTCCGTCGAACATTTCCGTTCCCTCATTCAACTGAGGATTAATTGTTCCTCGTTTGTTACACTAGAGAGCAGCACTTTCCGGTGGCCGAGCGGACTTGACTCACACCAACACGAATTTGTTTGTGTATGTGTTCACCTTTATGCTTAATTATTATATGTATTTTTTTCCCTGTATTTTTGCATTTCTAATCCTTTCGCATTTTCAAAAACTGAAGTCTTATTTTTTTGCTATTCCGTTGCGATAAAATTATCAGCTGACTGCTGACTCAATGCTATCTTATTGGAGAATCTCCCAGTTTCCTCGGTTACATAGTGGAATGGAAAATCATTCACCGATGTGATCCAGCGGCTTGATTGTTGAATCTTCATGGATAGATAGGGATCGATAGATCGATCTCGATAGATTTCTAACTTTTTTATATCGATCAAGGTCATTCGATATCCAATCAACAATCGAACCGTAGAATCGATATCGGCGGATGACGTATTCGTAATTTTTAACGAGGTCGAGGATTTTCAACACAAAGATTCGGTCGGTTTGACACAGGGATAACTGACACAAAAAAATCAACCAACAGCTTATTTTACTTTGTGTTTTACTGCCCATATTAACACAAGGTTTCTCTTACTCTTTCTTACTGTGTACGATTTCGTTTGATCGTGTGACCATGCAGGGCGAAAGAGTGCTCCGTTATCCGCAGATCTCCCGAGCTTACTGCAGAAATCCCAATAAAAAACCAAACGACCCTCATTCTTCAACGGACATTATCTTAAAGCCATAAAACATAGCGACTACAATATATCGCGTGATCGGGGACGTCCACAGCAGCAGGGCCGAGAATATAGAATCTGGAAGTGTGATGCGAAAAACACGGACGTTTCGCGGGTTGCCGAACCGGCCGGAGAAATCCCGGATTCGGTATCGCCCACCAACACGAACGTGCCAAGGTAAAATGGCGTAAGAACAGTCGGATGTTGCCAGATCTCTTTTGATAAAGAGGGATACAAATTTTCTGATCTCGTCAATTTTTGTTGTTGAACTTTCCGACGGAATTTCATCCAGTGTGTCCTAAAAGGAGTGACGTAAAAAATCGACGTCGGTCCAACGTTAGAACTGAAACCAAACCCTTCTGCACTATATAAATTGATAGACAAAACAATAAACAAAATAGAAAAAGGCTAAAGGGTGTAACTTCTTTGAAACGGGTGGTTTTAACTTTTAATATACTTAAGGAGAAATGATAGACTAATAAAAGTGTCTCTCACGGGTTGCCGTTGGTTAGTCTATTGCTTTCCCACTTTGCTCAATACATTGAACCCGCTTCAATTTTACATTTGTATTCTAGGTCAAATGATTCGTGAATCAATTTCAATTAACTGCCCATTGTATTTTCATGACTTTTAGCGTCTTCTGATGGTAAATAGGGTGTAACTCACAAGATGTGTTAGTTTCTGTCGGTAATCGTTAGATACAGTAAATACACACTGAGAAAAATAGTTCGGTCATATGAACCGAATGTACGGTGTTCAATATCGGCCGTATCGTTTGTTTCATGCGACCGCACCTCGGTTCTGAGGACGGTATCCTCGGTTCATGCAATCGAGCTTCCAGGTTAGTTCTGTTCTGTTGTATGAACCGATGATACGGTCCTCAGAACCGAGGTGCAGTCGCGTGAACCGAACGATCCGGCCGATATTGAACACCGTGCATTCGGTTCATATGACCGAACTTTCTTTCCTCAGTGTGGGCCTGAAAGCCACTAAGTCCCATTTTGACCCCATTGATATGTACAAATTTATAATTAAGAATTTTGCTCACGTTATATTATACATTTTACAACGTTCAAATGCTAATACGTCGTTTTTCTCGGCCGAGCTGAACACGGATAACCGAGTATTTTCGGGCGACTTCGCGAGTGTGTTGAACGGCGGTCCCTTCTCGAGAGCGCCAAATTTGGCTCCTTTCCAAGACCGGGCAGCTGTAATCAGCGCTTTATCTCGCCAAGCGGTCCTGCCAAATTTCAGCCGTCCCTTCAGAAATCCACAGTGTAAAAGTGGGTTTTGTCGAGAGGTTCGACGACACGTGGGCGAGTAAGACCGGGAGTGAAGTTTAGAGTGCCTATAAAAATCACACCGCCGATGAAATAAAAACAGCCCCAACCCGTCGGAGGAGCCCGGAGGACGCTGCAGGAAGACGTAGAGGAAGGAAGCGCCTTGTGTTCCTTTTTTGCGACGCCTGCTTTGGAGACAGTTTTCCGTTCGTGTATTTAAATTTTACACGGACGAAAGACATGCGCTGCACCACCATGCGTCTAATTCATAATTTGTGTCTTTTTGTTTTGTTAGGTAGCCAGAGCTAAGGGTTAAAATAATGTTGTTAACGCACATTAACACACTGAAAAGAAAAATTCGGCTCCAGGTTCCGTAATTCCGCCGGGCTATATAACACTATTGTGCGTTGCGGGTGAGTAGACTGGAAGTCCTTCATTCAGGAGTCGAGGCAACGGCCTCTAAGTTTTTACACTCCCTTGAATGTAAAAATATGAAGTATTTATTTAAATTGTGGAAGCTTTTCGGCCTTGGCCATCGTCAGGACTTAATAAAAAAACCCAATTTAAGACGATGCATCAATAAATAATATTTGGTAGGTTGGATTGAGGACCCGCGTTCTGAACCCGAAAGCGCTATTCATCAAAGACCCATTAAAAATCGGGTTTGGCGCCTAAAAAATGAAGACCCTGCTTAAACGTGGCGCTTAAAAATTTCTGAAATCCTGATTTTTTCGCCAAAGTTACGGGTGCGAATCTTGCGACTGTAAATAAATAATAATGGGTAAAGATGTTTACCAAATGCATCGTGATATACAGGTAAATATTCAATTTGGCCCTTGAAACATCTGCAATGGCCCCTAAAAATTGAGCCTGTACAATTTCGCTTTTATATTGTATATGTATGTATCTATGGTTACGCACCATCACTTGTAACTAACTATCCTTGTTCCTCTCACGTATACACACGCTCCTCAGATCTATACCGCGAAATCAGCTCTTTAAGCACTTTCAAATGAAGCAATTAAAAAATTGCGTGCAAATTCTCCATTGCTTTATTTACGGTGCGATGATAGAATCCCCTTATAAAAAATGTTGGCGCTACGGGGTCTTGTGAAAAAGGTGATTTTTAAAGAAGTAAGACTATGAGTATGATCCCTATTCCCTGATTTTCGGATTTTTTCGCTCCGAGAAGAATCCTTGTACCTCGAGATTCACTCAGGTTCAAGGCGCCAAAAGAAGCGAAAGAGCAACGGAAAACAGCAAGTCTGCGAGTGTCTATCAGTTAGTTCACTCCTCGGGAGCAAATCTCATCGCGGGCGAACTCAAAAAACCTCTCAGCCAATTTGGAGTCGGATTTGTTCGAGGCTTCTCAGTCTCTGTGCCCTCCGTATGCGGTGCACACTGCCGCACAGTGGAAAGTGCTATCGAGAGAGTTCGGACGTATTTACTGAAAATTTTATTTTTATTCCGTTAGGTGGACCGAGTTCATCAGGAAAAAACCAACCCATATTTTCGAAAAAATCGATTAAAGGATGTTTTTGAATTTCACTGGACGTTTATTTTCTTCTGCCGAAATCTGGAAGTAAAAAAAAAGAAATTAGTAAGCGAAAAGAGGGGTTAAAACTTATTTTCCACGTTGAGTCTTATGCAGGAATAAAACTTCAAACCTCTTTTTCTCAGTTTCGACTTAATGTAGATTGGTTTCTTTCTGATGAACTCGGTCTAAGTATCGGTAATGCTTCAGGCGCAGAGATACAACTATTCGTACTTGTTGGATGTCCGTGTTGTATCTGCGAAATTGAAGGCGCGATGGCGCGAGGCGTGAACTCGCAATGATCTGCTCCATGCTAACATGTGTGTTGAGAGACTTGGCAAGTTTATCAACTGTTTGGACGAGTTCCCCCGAAGGCTCTTAAAGCTTGTGTCACTTTATAAATTTTAATGCATTAAACTCAAAAGAGATTAGAGAGGATGGTAAGAATACAAATATTTGTAAAACTACTTCAGTTGTATACTTTTTAGTTGCACCATTACCATTGTATGATTTTCGCGCAAATGTCAGTGGATCTTCTGTATAGTGCAAAGGAAAATTTTTACTATGGAATCCGCACAAACGATCCCCCGTAAAAATTTAAATTGCCCAGTTAAGTTTGGCAATAGCTGACGTGGCTTCGTTCCTTCCTGCTGAACGTGGTCCATATTATGTCCAGCCTCTCGTATCACTTTAAAAAACGTTCGGTCGTAAGTACCGAAGTTCGGTGTTCCATATCATCCCAACTAATTCGGTTCGTCAAACTGCATTTCCGGTTTGTCAAACCAAACTTTCGGCTCGTGCAACCGAACTTGTGCGGTAAAGTGAACTGCCGAACAAAGTTTGGTCATATAAGCCGAAGGTGCTGGTTTGGTTACACGCTCAAATTTCCATCAATTTCCGATCAAATGCTGACTGTTGCTCATCATATACCATCAAATTTCTGCAGCCTGCAAAAATTTGATGGTAGATGATGGAGCTGTGGGGCTCATCTTTCTTCTGATTTCCACACAACCGTGCTTATTTCGTGCTTATTTCAATTAACACGCTGTTTTAATTAATTTCACTCATCAATCTAGATAACTCTCGACCGTTATCTTGGTTATCATTTTGATCGGAATTTGACGGAAATTTGAGCGTGTAACCAGGCTAGAACGTTCGGTCACACGGACCGAAAATTCAGTTTGACTAACCGAATATTCGGAATATACCGAAGAAATGCCTTCAGGCGATACCGGTGTTGTAACCCAAACCTAGTGTAAATATTAATTATAGTTTTAATTAATTAATCTCTATAAGTATTTTAACCTCTTCCAATAATCCTGTAACAATATCACTATGAATCATAATTATGTCCTTATTCCTTTTCTTATTAGACTGTATACTATAGGCCTTCTCGCCAATCACTGTCTTAATTGGTTGTAACTTGTAATTAAACTAATGAATATGTTATATCAAAAAAAAAAAAAGGAATATTCGGGCTGATATGGAACATCGAGCGTTCGGTTCACGCGACCGAATTTTTCCCCACTTTGCGGCGGATGCAGCGGTTTGACAGTCGACTTGGGCGTTATTTGATTGATCCTCGACTCCTCCGCACTTGTTGCTCCCCCGACGGTGGCCGGGGGGGGGGGGGGGGGTCGCCCGGCCGGGTCTTACGAGCCGATCCCGAGGAATTGTTTCACTCGGGTGTTTCCCTGGGAGGAGGCACGTTCCGTCAATAAACGAACGGAAAAGTGAATTTCTGCGTATGAATGAATAAAGGATCCGCCCGACGTGTCCCGATGAAAGCTCGCTCGCTCATGAGCCATTTGCTTAGCCCGGTTGCCGCGTCACCCGAAATAGCGGCGTCGTGGAGCGCGGAGGGTGGTGATCGTGAGGAAGGGTGGGGATCGTAAGGGGGGCGAGAAAACGAAATTGATATTTGTCCCGGTATTTACCCTTGATACTCTGGCAGTACCAAGAAACGAAAAAATAAAAATATTTGATTGGTTAACGATGGTTTCTCGCTTTTTCACAGCATTCACTGGAAAAAAAAACAAAAAAAAAAACACATTGGATCTAGAGTCCAATCTCTTGAAAACATTGACAAGAAAAAATACTCTTGATTCAATCGGATTTTTGCTTGAATCAAAACGAAATCCGCTTAAATTAAGAGGCTTCACGGAAAAAAACAGGGTTGTCGACATAACCAGCGGCTGGTGAAAAACGCGCCAGCTACCGTGCGGTTGTTGCGATAACTACCGCGGTTGCATCAACATCCAAGGTTGTTGATGTAACTACCGGGTTCGTTGTGACCTCCACCGCGGTAGTTATCGTAACTACCGCACGGTAGCTGGCGCGTTTTTCACCAGCCGCTGGTTGTGTCGACTACCCTGTTTTTTTCCGTGCTGGTTCTTGATTTAAGCTAGATTCTGATTGAATCAAGAGTACTTTTTCTTGTCGATGTTTTTAAGAGTCCGGACTCCAGATCTAATGTGTTTTTTTTCCAGTGTTTGATCCGTGAAAAACAATTTACGAGCTATATAGACATACCGTCCGTTCCAGGCTAAGAGGCCGAAACTTCCGGGGGCTGGAGCCTTAGATTTAATTGCTCCGGTAGTACGCCTGGACCTTTCGGCCTCGGAGCCCGGAACATGGACGGTATGTCTATATAGCCCGTAACCGCGGCTTCCCTGGCCGGAGTTTTTTTTCGGTGACGTTTTTACTGGGCGGAGATCGATCGTTTTTAATAAGTATATTCTTATTTGCCTCCTTCCTCAGATTTAAATCGGTAGGGTCAATAGGATGCATTAGAAATCGCTTCATGAAATCCATACATATTTGTTGTATTTACTTAATGGTGGTTGCATTTGATGGAGTTTATTTTTTTAAAAAAAATAAGAAAATTTATTTTTACAGAGCCCAATTGGTACTACCTGCTCCTCGGTGTACTTCTTGCCAGATAAGCAGAACATCACAGGAAATGTTACATCCAATAATTTCCTCTATACTCGCTAGTAACTTCCAAATTTTTTCTGTGAAATTTTGTTGCTGAACAAAATCATGTGACATATTTGTCGTTTCGAAATATACCTGGGAAAACCAGAAAATGTGTTAGAGAATTGATACTAAAGCCGAGGTCCTCTTCTTTCTCTGCTCTAAGATCAAATCTTTCGTGAAATTGGTGATTTGTGTTTATTCGGTTCAGAATCAGGCAAAAAATTAAAAATTTGATTTTTTCCCACATATTTTGGGGATAAATTGTGTTTCTTTTTCAAAAATCTAAGGAAAACATGTGAAAATCTGAGTCTCCATCTGGGAATTTTTCCCTGAAAATCAGGAAAAATCAAGGGAATGTCACGGCATCGAGGAACTCAAGAATTACAGACGCTATGGCTTTAATTCATGCCTTTCCTAGTTGACAATTGAATGAGCTTTTGTTTCTGCATTTTCATTTTATTCTCATAAATAAACAGTTGCAACTTCCAAACCAACCGAAAGTCTCTATTGGTGACTGCACAAAGTTGTCACGGTCATTGGCAAGCGGGCAGGTATCAATGCCAACGTGCCCTGCGGAGTTTAGAGAACCACGACCATGCATAATTAGTCGTCCCTCTGACGTAAGGGCGTATCTCAATTTGCACGTGACCCCTGTTTCGCATTTAAATCCATTCATTCTGGGGCTCATGCATAAATCGAGGTACGCCTCAACGTCAAAGGAGCGACGAATTGAGCGCCGGCATTCAAGGGAGAGAGGCTTTCGGTGCAAATCCACGGGGCTTCAAACCGGCTGCATATCTCAAGTGACACAGAAAACTAAGTTTCACGGATCGATCAGATATTCCTTGAACCGTCTCGGAATTCGCGGAGACGAGGTGGTAGCGACGTTTCCAGACTCCAGAACATCCTTCAGAATGCGCCAGCCCTAAACACTTCGCCTTGCCGTCGTCTTGAACCTCGTCATGATAATGGACCACCACGCAAGGTGCAAATTTAAGCGTTATGGTGTCGTTTCACTTCAAAACATGGCGTCTTATACTGCACTCAAAAAAAAAAAGTATGGGAAGAGTGACTTACAGGCCGAGTAATGGATCATGGAGCCATAAAATATAGTTCGTGGAGCCATGCTTATAGGTTCACGACCAATAAAGTATGGCTCAGAAAGCCATACTGTATAGACGTTAAGTCACTTTGGTTAGAAAATATGGATCTCCAAGCCATTTTTTATGGGTCTCATAGTCATATCCTTTTTTTCCCCATGAGAAAAGCGGGAAAATCCGGGATTCAACAGGGAATGAAAAATTTCAGGAAAAATCAGGGAATCTGTTCTAGAAACTGGAAACTCCTTCTACTGCTAAGTCGAATTTCCCCTATTCATTTCCCTTGAATTTTCTCCAATTTATCTTTATACTACAGTCATTTGCCGAATATTAATGAAAGTAAAATACTGAGTTAGTTCGTGAGCGAAAATAAATTGTCGGTGAGAAAATTTTAAGTGCTTATTGCTATTTAGGTTTGTGTTATTGCATCTCAGCCGCCACTTATGACCTCTTGAATGACGTATTTGAATCCTCAGAATTATGGACAATCTTTTATCGACCAAATAATACCAAGATTTTGGAAACAACAAGCACGTTCAAGCGGGCCCCCCTTGGTTGCTATAGTTACAAAATTTTCAGTCTTAATCTCTGTGTACCCTTTTCCTGTACTAAAAATTATCTCCGTTATAAAAAAGCTCAATCTTAAAAAATCTTCCTTTGTCTTTTTACATCTATACTTTTCTACAAAAATAAAAAGGTAAAAAACAACAAAATCAACTAGTTAAAGTCTTTCAAAATTTCATTTCGTGTCAAAAACCTCGAGCCCATCAAAAAAGGGTTTTTATCTCTTTCAGAGATAGAACACGCAGAATTTCTGCTGCTCAAGTTAATCCAAAGGGATACTCTTAGTTCAGAAATTCGCAAAGTTCGGACCGGAGAAAAGTTATCTGCAAAATCCAAAGCAATTAAAAAATTGAATCCTTATTTGGATCACAGAGGTTTACTTCGAGCCGGAGGAAGATTAGAACATGCTTCATTACCGGAGTCATCGAGGTACCCGATCATTTTGTCTTCTAACCATCATGTGGTGAGATTATTGGTTCAGCATTACCACATTGACAATCTTCACGCACCTCCTCAACTTTTATTTTCGTTGATCGTGCAACGTTTTTGGATTTTGGGTCTGCGAAATCTAATCAAGTCAATCGTGGACGGTTGTGTGGTGTGTTTCAGGGCCAATCCGAAAAATCGATTTCCACAAATGGCACCGTTACCATCATTCAGAGTACAACCCAGTCCATTTTTCTATAAAACCGGTCTGGATTATTGCGGTTTTTTCAATGTCAAAGTTCACTTTTCTCGATTGACTCTTCAATTGTTCTTTCTTGGATTCAAACTCCAACTTATAGACTAAAAACCTTTGTAGCAAATCGAGTAACGTCTATTCATGAAACTCCGTCGCAAGTCATCTGGCGTCATGTCAAATCGAGTGACAATCCCGCCGACTGTGCGACAGGGGGACTTTCCCCAGAGGAGTTATCGACTTTTCGGCTCTGGTGGTCAGGTCCTTCGTGGCTGGCTGATCCAGAGGAGACTTGGCCAGTCTCGAATCTGATTCTTCCCTCTTTAAAGGTGTTGTCTGATGTGAAGTTACCCAGGCAAATTCTCAAAGTTCAAGTCGGAAAGGAGGAGGTCTCTGTCCCTGTCCCCTCTCCACAAACTTCTATTCGTCTTCCAAGTCTATCCTCCTGGACAAAAGTTGTCCACTCTCTAGCATATGTATGGTGTTTCGGGTCGAGACACAAGGAGGAGGTGTCCTCTATGTCGCAATATGCTAAAACGAAACAGGATGCTCGATCGTTTAGAAAAGGCAATCTTTGACGAAATCAAGATTTTTCCCGGTCCTCATGAAGATCAGCCTTGAATCAACAGTTCAGAACTTCGAGGAAGTTCAGGGGGGCCAAAATGAAGCGGGTCCCCCTTGGTTGCTATAGTTACAAAATTTTCAGTCTTAATCTCTGTCTACCCTTTTCCTGTACTAAAAATTATCTCCGTTATAAAAAAGCTCAATCTTTAAAAATCTTCCTTTGTCTTTTTACATCTATACTTTTCTACAAAAATAAAAAGGTAAAAAACTACAAAATCAACTAGTTAAAGTCTTTCAAAATTTCACACGTGGTTTCCATCCATCTACCGTACCACTGGATTGTCGCCATAATTAACTGCGAAGACGTTACAATAAAGCTCTTCGACAGTTACTTAGGAAGCCCAATGATTTATCAAAAGATTCTAACTACATTACAATTCGCGTAACAAAAGATACCGGGGTTAATTTTTAACCAAGATAATCACGTTTTTATTGAGCAATCGTCACAAATTTCTTTATAGTTGAAATTAATATCCCAATTTTCTCAGAGACTACTCTCGTGTCCTTTGTCCTCCCAGTCTCTCAATTCGTCGCACGGCTGAGAAAGAGGCGTAACTACACATTGAGCTGAGCCCGGAAAAGCATTTAATTGTACGAACGACAGGGTTCATTGCAGGGTGTATTTATGCCGTCAATTCAGGAGAGCGACGAATTGTTATAGTTTCCGCCGCCGAAAATTGAAAATGGGGTTCCGCATTCCTCGATCATTCCAAGAAATAAGGTAGCTACGAAGAGGAAGGAAACTGAGAAAGGTATTAGAGAAGCGGCGCGGCAAAAGTTTTGAGCACTATTCCTGCCGCATTGGGCCAACTTCAAGATTCACGCTTGAAGAGGCCTCTTCTCAGATTGAGCGAGTATTGAAATCTCGAACGGGGCAATATTTCCTTTGAAAACCAACTAACCGAAAGCCACAACACGACCACAGAATT
Source organism: Bemisia tabaci (assembly GCF_918797505.1). Taxonomy (NCBI): domain Eukaryota; kingdom Metazoa; phylum Arthropoda; class Insecta; order Hemiptera; family Aleyrodidae; genus Bemisia; species Bemisia tabaci. The sequence continues at coordinate 5,697,812 of NC_092799.1, forward strand.
TGGAGAACTACACAACTTTAGTTAACTTTTCAACTTCGGATTCTGATGCAATTTATTCTTTTCTCTTGTTTCTTACGATGGTTAAACATTTTTCAGTCTTAGTGCTTTCGCAATCATACGCAAAAAAATGCTTTGCCTCTTCTGCTCCTCTGTTCCTCTGCGTGATGTTCGGTTTATCGATTGATCTGCCTATCACCGAAAAAAAAACCACATTGGATCTAGAGTCCAGACTCTTAAAAACATCGACAAGAAAAAGTACTCTTGATTCAATCAGAATCTAGCTTAAATCAAGAACCAAGCTTCTTAATTTGAGCGGATTTCCTTTTGATTTATGCTTAAATCTGATTGAATCAAGAGTCTTTTTTCTTGTCAATGTTTTCGAGAGTCTGGACTATAGATCCAATGTGTTTTTTTTTGTCCAGTGATTGATTTAAACCTGTGCAAAATGATCGATAAACAAGGTGTTCGCAACGAACACCTTAATGTTTGATTCATCATCACAGCTTCAAGTTGGGGAAAATCGATATAGGTTTAAACTGTTAGCGGCACGCGATATTGCATATACAATTGCATATACATCGAATTGAAGGCACTACCTCCATGGAGAGCAGATCACGACCCAGACTCATCCACTTGACAATTTTTCGCCTCCCTAACGTAAAGGCGTATCTCAATTTCGATGTGAGCCCCGTTTTGCGTGTAAAACTATGCTCTCTGGGGTTCATGTGGAAATCAGGGAACGCCCTTTACGTCAGAGAAGCTATGAGCTTTCTCACCTGGCACGCTTCCGACTGGAGGCCAGCGCCGCACAGTGGATCGAGTCCTTGGGAGAGGTCGGACAAAATTTGGAAACTTTAAACGCTTATAACTCCGTTTATACAAAACTTTGAGGTTCCAAAAGTGGTTTCATTGGTTTTCTCGTGAAATTTTCTTTGAAAAGCACCCCTTGAAACGTAAAGTGTGACGAAATAAACATCAAAATTTGCAGTTTTAGTCAAAAATTGAATGTCCGACCTCTCTGATTGACTCGATCCACTGTGCGCCGGTCCCCTGGATCAGTGGCGAGGCGTAGAAAAATCGAAAATCGATACTTCCCCGTTTGAAGCTACGGTAAAAAATCGATTATCACGGTGTTCGTTGCGAAGACCCTGTCTATCGATCCTTTTCCATAGGTTTAAATGGGAGATCAATCGATACATCGCAAAGCCCGTTGGAAAGTCGGAATATATTTACTTGTTATTGCCGGCGCGGCGTCGCGTCGCGGGGCGCATATATCGTAATAAGTTCGTAACGTCTCAAACTGCACGTTGTAAAATCGAATGATGTCATCACGGGAGGCGACACACGGTGCCGACTCGCCCGGTTCTCGGGGGAGCGGCCGCGCTGGGCTCGGCGCGAGGAAGGTGGTATACCCCGGCGCGGAGGGTAACCGCCGCGCGAGGAAGGTGGTATACCCAGCACGGCGCTTGTAACTGCCGCCGCGGCTCTCATTTGAATGCGGAGTCAAGTCTCGGCTATCAAAGTCGGGGAGCGGCAAGAACACCCCCAAGGGTTGTCAAATTTTCTCGGTTGGGGGTCAGGAATAGTTTTGTGAACTTGGGGCTGTATTCAAAGTAGTTCGTTCCTTGAACGGCCCCTTCCCTTAGTAGAGCCTTCTAAGAACCTTATTTTTTAGATTTAATTAGAACAGAGAAAAATCTACGGCTTTACTCTAGACTTACTTTACTCGGTCTGACTCTAGGTCAATAGGTCCCGGGTTCGAATCCCGGTGGTGGCGTCTAATTTTCACTGAATTGACAAGTAGATCTGCTGACACAGATTCTCCTCGGCCCGAATCCCTGAAAATTGGAAAAGCCTGGAGCATGGAGATCCCACGATGTCTACGGACACTAAACATTGTCTAAAGTTGGCTGAAAGTGCTAGACACGAAGCCATTAAACCAGCAGAAGAGATGAAAAAAAAACTAATAATAATCGGTCTGTGAATCATACTAAGGCATCTCGTACAATCCCTAAAGTATAATATGTGCTATTATTATGTTTCCTTTACTACTATTAGTGAAGTTCCATATGAACCGCTAATTGGTTTATAAGCCATAGCTTTTTCTCAGTGAGGAGCCCCCTCCCCCTTTTTTTTTAACAAAGTTAGACTTTAGGGGCCTTTCATAAATTACGTAACACTTTAGGGGCGGGGGCCAAGAGAGCGTTACGCCATTCTGTTTTTTCGTATTAAGGTAAGTAGGAACCTACATCCCAAAGGCGTCAAAAGGGGATAGGGTCAAAAATGACGATAAAATGTGTTACATAATTCATGGACGCTTCCTAAATCGTCAGAAACGCCGAGCAGTTAACAAACAAGATTACGATTTGCTAGTGGCAAATTTTCGGTGTTGAAATGCAGTTACGTTCTTTCGTCTGGGAGGCGACGAGAAAGTTTTGTAATTCCACCACTGCACCTATCTTCTCACAGGGTGATTCACAAGTTTCGCATCACAAGCACTAGGCACATGAAAAAAAAGTATCAGAATCCCAACTATACTCCTGGATAATTTTGGCGCTAGTTATGAGAGTAGTTGCACCATCCGGAGGTACGGTTGGGTCAGCCGGAAATGTGGTTGGATCAACCATTCCAGTTTCTGGTATAAACTACTCGTACAACTGGTGCCAAAATCAGCCATATGAGTACAGTTGAGGTTTTGATCCTTTTTTTTTTTTTCAGTGATATCATTCATGTAACTTTCCAATGCAAACTGCCTGAGCTGAACACTCTCCTCCCTCGGTTTCTTACTGGTACGCATTAGAGTTCAAAAAATTTAATTTTGACTTTAATTTTAATTTTTGGAATTTCTTGGCTTTGTTTTCCCCGCGTATGGTGTGGACCCAGCACCATTTCTCCACCTTGTTACATACAGTTCGGGCCACTTCTTAGTGTATAGTATGTAATAAATTGAGATGGAAAATTTAAATTTTGTGCGTGCTCCCATGTCAAAGGAAACCATTTTTGGATCCTGCAAGATTGCAGGGGGATCTTCCTAGAAACGAGCAAGAACCCTGCGGTCCACAAGGGTGGTACGGAGGTATTTTTGGATCCCCCTGTAGGAACACTAATAGCAAATACGTTGTTTCTGAAACGAGCCAGAAATAGTAATCCCAAATTGCAGAATGTAGTCCGTAAGCCGTTTAAGGAACACCGGCAAACAGAGCTCCCATTCGCGGAGCGCAGGAACATTCTCAAAACAACCATAACGACTTATCCATCCCCCAACCCGACTCCGACTAGACTGCCGCGGCGTAAACCCCCCCCCCCCCCTCCCGCGCCGACCGGAACCCCGCCTCCCCGCGTCCACCCCTCGAGGCTCCGAATTACCCGGGGGTCGCGGCGACCGCTTCCTGTCACGGCGCGAAGTCACCAGTCAGACGGAGGCGAAACTTTCCCCAAGAAATCCAATCTCCGCCGCCGCCCCCCGCCGCGCATTCCGCAACCCCCGGAAAAGTTCGCCGCCGCGGACGGACAAAAAAACCCGGGGCGGAAGCCTCGGCTTTATCAATTAGCGTTGAGAACAATTATTTGCCGAGGAAAACAAACTATCGACTCAAGTCGTTAAAGTGCCTTTAAAAAGAGAAAGAGGAAAAGTTCGAACCGACCCGCGACTCCGCGTCGGAGTTTTTTCCTTTTCTCGGGGCGGGGAAAAAACCGTGGGGGATGAATCTATCTCTTAGTCGGAAAAAAGACTTAAGTACACGTAGAGATGAGCCCGGGAAAGTATTTAGTTATACTGCTACAGAGCGCATCGTCGAGTGTAGTACGGCCCTTTCTCCGGGCTCGGGAAAAAAACCGGGGGAGGATAACTCGTCGCTTCTCTGATTTAAGGGCGGAACAATATTTTTTAGTTGAGCCGCATTGTGTGTTTAACTTTGTGTATTTCAGGGCTCACGTGGAAATATAGATACGCGGTTTTGTCGGAGGACGAATTGCATGATGCTACTCGGGTCGGGCGAGACGCGAGTATCGAGGGCTAAATCGAGAGATAAATTCATTTTTCGCGACCAATTACAGAAGTTTGCTCGATACGTAAATCAGCTCTCCCGTTGAAATCACCCCAGGTTACGTCCTTGCGGCGTTGCCGATGTGAAGTGAGAGACGCTTGTGTTTTTTCCATGACGTCTGAGTGAGAAAGACGGATTAGCTGTGCGTTTTGAAGGATGGTACGTTGTTTCAACATTTCGTCGTTTCCCACATGAAGGGACCGACTCCATTCTAAGAAAGCTCAATCGAATCAAACCATGACTGTTGTTCGCCATGGTTACAGTGAGTATAGATTGAAAGAGATTGAGTAATTGTTCGAGATGATTGTTTTTCGTGGTCCTTGTGGTTGCTGTGTACTTTAATTCTTGCTGTTGTTAAAATTTGCCAATACATACTGGGAATTCATTGTAAGTGAACTGTATTATTTCTTTTTATTCATCATTGATTGATTCTTTGCTGCATTGGGTTGATGCTAAAGATAACCTCATATTTTGTAGAATAAAACATGGAGAAACAACTGTTATTTTGCAGTTTTTGTCCAAAACTTAGCTGATTTTTGTACCTAATCTAAAGAAAAATCAAACGGCGTGTTCAATAGAACGTTCACAGTTTTTATATTTTGTCGTTTTCCACACCAATAAACGTATAACTCCATTCTGACGTTGCAAAATCGACTAGAACAATTGAAATTTTTAAAAGTACTAGGGGGTTGGCCTCCTGATCGCGGTTGGATGCCTTTTCACCCAATCCTGTTTACCCACGGGAATTTCCACCCAAAATTATTTTGCTTGCTCAAAGAGTTTTAGCCCTGGGTATCTCACCTATGAGGTGTCTTACCCAATGGACTTCTTCCCAACCTTCATTCTGCACGAAACAGCTGTTGAAATACAGTTAGGTGGCAAAATGGAACCATGACACCTTGCTCACTTTTCCAAATGTAAAAATTTATTTCAAATTGGTTATTTCCCAGCGGTTTTTCTTACTAAATTTACCAGTGTTCAGAGCTAAATATTTGTGTAAATGTTTAATCAAAATTATCTATCTAAACTTTTGAGAAAGAAAGATGGCAGACGCAGAGTTATTTACCAGCAATCGTAATAGAAGCTTGTTAGCACACCAAGGGTACTCTGTACCTGTAACTCTATAGGTCCATAGGATCGTACTGGGTATGCAATAAGGAACCTGAATGCGTCGTACGTGCCACCACAAGAAATAATCCTTCACAAGTTGTGAAGGTTGGTGAACACGAACATCCCCCTAATGTGGATGAGATAAAAGCTCCTCGGTTCAATCCAAACTAAATGATAACTTAAAATCGATTTACAGTCCGGCAATTGCATACCATGAACAAGGCCGATGTATGTATACCTCCATTGATTGCTACCTGTTTCATTTTGAGCAATCGTTATGGCGAAACATCGTAAAATATATCGCTTGGAGAAGACTGATAAGATCATAAACCATCCTGTGAAGAAATTATTGTTTGACTTCATGACTCTGCCTTTCGTGCTTATGGTGGACATTGAATTTGTTACGTTTTTGACATCCTGAATGAACAAAAAAAATTTCTCATACATAATTTTAATTAGGTATTCATCATTCTTATTTATCCATGGTTAAACGTTGTGTACACTGCTAAACATTTTGGAGTGAAATTCTATGCCAGAGTCTATATAGCGTCCAAAAACCCCTAGTGATATGAATGCGGAGCGGATACGGGTGACTTACGCTATTATGGAGCGAAATCCACTCTTTTTGCGGAGTGCCATACGCTTTTATGGGGCTAATTCCACTTCGGCGCTTGACGCTCAGTTGTCAAAAATTAACAAGTGGTTAATTTTTGAGGGGACGTGTTTGCGAAAAGCGTCAGCCGTTTCTATAAGATTTTGTTTCTCCAGTTTCCTTTTCTTAGCTCAGTTCGGTCTGAAATCTTGTCAGATAAAGGTGATTGAAAACGGCCTCAAAGTGTTCTTTTTCCCCCTATAACCTTTAGCCTTTAGTATTCACCGGAGCTCTGGTGATACTTACCATGGTATAATAAATGCTACCATAGAATCTGGTGTTTATTACCATACTCGTATCGCTGAGTCAGAGTACGGTAAAATCTACCGTATTTTTTTCAGTGCGATTTTTTAATCATCTGCGGATCGAATCGGTGACGATTTTTATCTTTTATTAGCACTAATTCTCCAATCTCTGGTGTTTTTTGTTCCTTAAACCATTTACTGGATACTTGAAGGGTTTGCAAATATTCTGAACTCCATTTTTGCCAGAACTTTTTTGAAGCTTTGTTTATTTCATTCCATCTAATGTGTAAACTATTTCCTTTCCTTCTTTCTGAAATATGAACATCTGGGAGATTAATTAGGGGTCTTCCAACTAGAAAATGGCTCCGTTGCCAAAAACCAGAGTAACACCATCTCGCTACTTCTCTAACACGGGAATACATTTTGCTGGTCCTTCCCAATTTGCACCTCAACTAAAAAACGAACCCCGATTGGTTCCCGGCGATCGCGATCCATGTCTATCGAATCCATACCGTGTTTTATTATTCTTCTTTACACCTTTTTAAAAAATAATTATGTGCTTAACATTTCGAAAAAAACGACTCGCAGAGCTCGGCAGAGGAGACGAGAAGTCGTAGAAAACTGACGTGGAAGTGCGGGATAAATGGAGGGCGGAAAAGTTGGGAGACCTGGAGCCGTAATAACAGACAGCATTTAATTAAAAGTGAGTTGACAAAGAAAGCGAGGCTCTCCGAAGGAGCATCCCAGCCGCCCAAAGATGAAGTTGAAGGTAAACATTTCGCACTCTCGCAATTTAATATTCCGTTTTTTCCCCGGCTGAAAATTTTAATTATCGCGCCTCGCCCGCCCAGGACGGGACCAGGCTTCCGTCCGAGGAGAAAGAGTTGTAGAATCATCATTGTCGCGGTGTTCTGCCGTGCTAAGGAAAAACGCCTCATGAGCGTTCAGACGTTGCCATATTTCCTTCAATAATAAACAAGTTTACCGGGAAAGTTCTGAATATTTTTCCTCCAATTTTGCAGACGATTTTGTTCCCAGTTTAATCTAAATGATCTGAAAATTTCGAGGAAAAATATGCAACTTTCTCCAAAAATATGTATGTTTTATTTGAGGAAAATTGGCAACTCTCGATTGATCATACGGCGTTCTTCCTTAGCACGACAGTGTTGCTCCCACCCTCGAATCCGCCAACGACCAAATTAGACTCGAAAACTTCCCGCTGATTCCCTTAAACGAGTCACTTCTCATTCCGGCTACGTTCCACTCCGAGCCGCTCTCATCTCTTCTTTCAGTCGTTTTTCCGTTCGACGAATGTCACCGGAATGGGTCTGTTCCACGCAAGAGATACAGCCAACTGGACAGGTTACACTTTCTGGAGATAAATTCGCTCGAAAATCAAGTTGGCCATATCCAAAAAGTCTGGAATATACTCCATGGCGCCAGGGCCGGATGAAGGGGGTGGCCACGTGGGCCGCGGCCCATGGCGGCAAATTTAGGGGGCGCAAATTTTGCAATTTTTTTAAATGTAGGTATAAAAAAAATCGGATTCAGTAAAAGAAATTATCAATGGGAAAAGGGGACAAAATCTCTCTCTCCCGAGAGTATAGTAATTTCTAATTTTATCGTTTTTCGGTGATAAAAGAGACAGCATCTCTGAATAGTCGAGTTAAGAGAGGAACTAAACACTCAATTTAGCTTGGAGCTCAGCGTAGAGAGGAATGATGACTAGGACTTGAGATGAAAAGGACAAGCCCTCGGTACGGCGGTCGACATGTAACACCTATTAGCGCCTACAAGACTGCAGGAATACTTCTTGCATTGCGCCAAACACAGTGCGATCAGCCCGGTGCACCGGCGGAAGTTAAAATTATTAAACCACATTTATGTTTGTTCTTTCAATTTTTTGGTTCATTTCTTATAAATAGAGGACTTTGTTCACACAGAGATATGTTTACGGAACTTAACTTTCGCGCAAAGTTCCGTGAAATTTTGCTAGTAAAGTTGACTGGGCTTTCGCAAAAAATGTATTCAACACGAGTAGGTAAACGCGTCTTATGCACCCCCTCCCCCTCCGGCACGTTCACTTGATGGTTTTTATTGATGTTTCAAAACGAATGAGAAGGGGCGGAAAAATACAGGCGGCCCATGGGCGGCAAGTAGGTAAATCTGGCCCTGCATAGCGCCCAACCTGCGTATTTTGTAACGCGCTTTTTCGAATTCATCGCGTATGCGGGCAGTTTTTCGTGGTGGCCACACCGAAAAATGTGATGCTGATTTAACATTCTGGATGTAACAAAGTGTGCGATAACTCACAAAACGCTGCATTAATCGCTACTGCAGTTACTTTAGCAATGCTCGGAGCATGTGTAGCTCGGAGCAGCTTTAGCAGTGTATCCAATGGGTGAACGAGGACTAACTCCTGTTCGGATCAGTGGATCCAACGGTATCAGGGTTATCCCCCCCTGAGCACAAATAAGGGTTGCATCAGTGCGTGACATGCTCATACTTTGTTATGGATATGCATTCGATGCCTGAGGATGAAAGCCAGCGGTTTTCAGGGTTGTCTCTGATGACATCATAAAGGATCGGATTCTTTGAATCCATGAGTTCACATTAGCACAATGATTGGCAATTATTAATGAAATTTTGATTTATTTCAGTTTGATATCGAGTTTATTTTAAAAAACGGACGTTGATTCAAATTTGAGGCTGCAGGCGTTGGAAAGTCGCATGTTTGTCACTGTAAAATCAACTAGACGGCCCTATTAAATTTATCCAGTCTGAAGTCCTCTAATTTATCATGTCTAAATATCGTCGAATCTATATTCAGCTGATGTGGAGGGTTCGAGGTCTAATCGTGGAAGCTTACTCGGTGTGAAACTACAGGTATTGGGGTTAATTAATGCTTGCCATTGCCAAACTAATTTTTAAGAATTGGAAAAATTTTGTTTTGATATTATATCCATTTCGGATTCAGAGGTATCCAGATTTGCCATGTTGCCCAATGCTGTACAAAGTGAGTCACATGGCTTTGCAGATGCATCGGCGAAAGCATACGGTACTTATGCATCCTTGCGTTCAATTCAACGGAAACTTTCCTTCCCGTTGGAAAACGTTTGTCGCGAACAGAGTTGCTGAGATTCAAACACTGGCTTCTGACGCAGAATGGCGTCATATTGAATCTGAGAATGGAAATCGCGACTATGGTAGCAGGGGCCTAAGATTTTGCAAAAACCCGAGGACTTTTCTTATATTTATCTGGAAAAGTCAGTAACGGCAGAGGAGGCTTTGAGGGAGCAAAAAAAGAATTATTTTTATTGTTCACTGTACCTAATTCGGTTCAAGAATCCCATATCAAATCAAAAATTGGTATACATGATAGTCATGGGTCTAGTTTGAATATATTATCAATATTTATGTGATGTGCAATTGTTAAGCATCGATTGCCGCTTTGTCATTTGTCGATAATCGTAGCTGAATGCCGGATGAATTTTACATTTAGTTGTATAATGCAATAAGTCAATATCTTGTTAAGTAAATACCTAAAATATTGCTTGATAAAATAATATCACTCAATATCAATCATAAAAAATATCATATCATCTCTAATATCAATTATATTTATTGGTCGCTGATAATAAGACTGTGATTAAATGTGAGTGTACTCACTTTTACAAGAATTTTAATGGATAATTTTAATGACACGTTGTGAGATCGTCGGGAAAAATTTATATTGCGAGGAGAGTAATAAAGTTAGAATAATGTTAGTTTCGGAAACGTAGCTAGGTTTTGAATCCCTGCAGGATTCAAAGGGGGCGGCATGTTGCGTCACCGTTACCATAGACATGCAGTTTGGAGCATCTTTCCAGTATGTATTAGAGTGGAGGCTTAAGTGGTTTTTGGACTGTCCTTGTTTCGTACATTCCCTATCTTACCATCCCTTTTGAGTCTAGATGTCTTCAGTCTGTCATGTTTGGTATTTGTCATTTCAGTTTCTATCATTAAACTACGTGTGTTTCTGTAAGTCAGTTGCATTACTTCTTATGGTATTATTGCACCGAAGCTTATGTTCTTAGCATGAGATTGGAAGTTGGAGATAACCTCATCTTTTTAGAATAAAACATGGAACCATCCTTATGATTTTGCTGATCCCGAGACAGCCATCCATACGAACAATATTAAGCGGTTGGGACGAGACGTGCGAGGGAATGTGCCACGTTACGGCCACGTCAAAGTTCACTACGTTGGACTCCCCTGAGCATGCTGTTACAATGGAGAATTCGCACGCAAAAATGCAATTCTTTATTGCTTCATCTGAAAGTGCGTAAAGAGCTGATTTCGCGGTATTTTTTATGATTTTTTTCTGCTATGGGAAAAAGTATACAAATAGATTTAAAAATGAGAGAATGCACCGCCTAGTGACGTCATCTGGCGGCATTTCCCATTTAAACACACGTATTTTAGCAGATTAGGTTATTTTGTCATATCTCCTCCAATAATTGTTCGATCCTCGGGTTCAATCTCCCAACCAAGGGTATCCTCGTGTTCAGTTCACTTGGTAGCGTCCACTTAGACACGTAATTCATCAAATTTCAGACACCTGCAAATTCTCCATTTCCTGAGGTTGGGTGGTGCTAATAGTGCGTCTTCTGCATATTTGCCGAAAAATGCAGTCCAAATGTAGTCACATTGTTTCATCTAGGAAACGACAAATTAAAACTACATCAAGCAGTTGGGAACTACAATTCCTTTAAAAAATAACAAAGTATAGGACTTACTTCCATTATTTATTTTATTAAAATTGAGCGCGTTTCAAGTTATGTTTGACACAGACTTGACGGGCGCATCTAATATTTTATTTGAGCTAATTAAATGAGAAAACACAGGGAATCAATCAGCTGATCATATGCCAACAACACCTACTCCTTCAATCAAGTCAGCCGCGTGTTATCGCTGAGGATGAAGACAGAGCCTCGAAACGCGGCCAATTTTCATAAAATAAATAGTGCAAGTGAGTTCTATACTTCAATTTTTTGGCGCGTATACGTAGTATACCGCCTTTGCGATCGTTTCGAACCCTGCTCGATACAATAACCGAGTCCCTTAGTTCCTTACCGAAAAGTGACTACCGCGAACTTCTGAGATTTTCCAAAGCGTGTAAAAAGTTTATTTATCCGTCAATAATTATGATTTAAAGTTGTTTCTCATTCTGGGGCTCGCTAGTTTATGTGCAGTGAATACCAAGAGTCTACGTTTACTTGGTTTTTTTAAAAAAAGCCTAAGAGTACGACGCGCTGATTTAAAATATGCATATATAAGCGGAAGCAAGCGAACTGATTCGAGGATGGCTGACCAGTTCGGCACTCCTTGAATGAGAATTTCACTCACTCCGTTTTGTTCAAAACGTTGCTTTGACATATCTCCACACCACTGTTATCCTTTTCAAAAGTTGGTACTCCTTGCTCTGATAGCCGAGGCCAGCAGGATAGTGGTAAGTGCAATCTGTGATGAGCCTCGAGACTCATTAGACCATTTGCTAAACGTGGCTCATACAGGAGTCCACTCAGCCCTCTCTTCCCCACGCTCCTGATCACTGCGTCGGCGTCACGAAGAACAAGGGGCCTTGGGTCCCAACGCGGCCGATACCCGTACCCCAATTACTCACGCTTCATTAACCATTTCACCGTCACGCTAGGATTCATCCAATTTTCAAAAAAAAATTGTTTCGCGTGTATTTAGCAATTTTTTCCTTACTCTCCGTTAAAACACAAATAAAAAGAGACCTCATTCATAAAAATCGGCCGAATAGAAGAGAAGTTACAGTAATCGAAATCCGAAGAAATCAACAAAACCTCGACTTCTCGATACGAAAAATAAAATTAAGGGGAAAAAAAGAAAGTATAAATTACAATTAAATATAATTGACCTCAGAATTTGACAAGCAATTCATTTATATACCTAACGCTGAAAAAACTGGGAAAAATTACAAAAAATTCGCCTCTTGCAAGGGGCTTCTTTGTAAGAATTTTGACCTGAAGACAACGGCCGAATAACAGCAGTACTCCATACAATACACGGTGTGCCTGAACGAGTTAAACATTTTTTATACGTCCAAATCGAAAAATCTTTATATTTTTAACTACAATGTCTCTTGAATAGTTTAAGCCAAAAAAACAAAAAAAAACAAGCAGTGAACTCCAACACAATGTGTTGATAAGGCGCGTCATTAACTCGCACACATCAACCCCTTTAGTTTTAATTTACAGAGATTTCAAAATAGGCAAACAGCACAACAAGACTGCGAGGTCAAAGACGCACCTTGACGAGACCGTGTATTGTGAAAGTAGAAAGCTATTCGATCGAATTTAAGTTTTTTGATCTGCCTCAAGCAAAATCTTATCAGATTCTTGAAGAAAAGTGCTACGGAATAATTTAAGCGAAGAAAGGAAAAATTCTGTCGAACTCCTAGAAGATAAAGTCGATTTAAAGGTATTTTGGGGCTAAAATACCCAAATCACCGGTAGTAAAAATCCCGTTATATTATTGAAAAGAAATTGACTCGATATAAATGCAATTGCATTAAATACGTCTTGATTTTGTTATTTTAAACGTCTTTCCATGCGAAGAAATTCAACCATGTCGTTGCTTTATTCATTCATGAATTGAAAGTAAGCAATCTACATCCCGAAAATCTACCGATTTGCCGTAAAAAATTGCAGAAACTTGATATAGCAGGTCGATGCACCCACTCGTTGAATTTACCAACCAATTTCGTGAGTGCAAATGTGTAAAGATCAATACGCTATAGTCATTTTGGGTGCATTTATTTTTCATGAAACAATTATAATTTCAATCCCGAAAAACCATCAATTTTCCCTATAAAATCGAAAAAATCAAAATATGTCGACTCCCCGACGTGAAAATTAGATTCTACGTGTGTAAATACTTATGTATCGATATGCTGAACAGAAACTATGTGTGGACACAGTCAGAAGCCCGCGGCAACATTAATTCAACAGAAAAACTGTAAAAATTAGATCGGATTTAGCCGCTTTGCCCGCCTCTCCTCGTTACTTACAACAAACCGTTCTTATACTCATCTCAAAATTTTTCTCAGAGCTTTGGGTTATTATCAGCTTCCATTTAAACTCCGGTTCGATGGCCGAATCGGCTGCCAAAAAAGCAAGCCACTGTTGAAGGGTTCTATGAGAAATTCGTGATATTATCGGCTCTCAGGAAATCACCCCATGGCTAAAATTGGTGGTATAAATGTTTAAGTGCTTAAAATAATCGTATCCAAGAAACTAAGGAATTAAACTACTATGGAGTCAATTTCTTTTTAATAACATAACGGGATTTACTACCGGTGATCTAGCTATTATAGCCCCAGAATACTTTTAAAGCGCCTTTGCGTTCCAGAATCTCGACGGAATTTTTTTTTTTTTTTTTTTTTGGCTTAAACGATTGAAGAGACATTGTAGTTAAAAATATAAAGATTTTTCGATTTGGACGTATAAAAAATGTTTAACTCGTCCAGGCACACCGTGTATTGTATGGAGTACTGCTGTTATTCGACCGTTGTCTTCAGGTCAAAATTCTTACAAAGAAGCCCCTTGCAAGAGGCGAATTTTTTGTAATTTCTCCCAGTTTTTTCAGCGTTAGGTATATAATTGAATTGCTTGTCAAATTCTGAGGTCAATTATATTTCATTGTAATTTATACTTCCTTTTTTTCCCCCTTCATTTTATTTTTCGTATCGAGAAGTCGAGGTTTTGTTGATTTCTTCGGATTTCGATTACTGTAACGTAACTTCTCTTCTATTCGGCCGATTTTTATGAATGAGGTCTCTTTTTATTTGTGTTTTAACGGAGAGTAAGGAAAACATTGCTAAATACACGCGAAACAATTTTTTTTGAAAATTGGATGAATCCTAGCGTGACGGTGAAATGGTTAATGAAGCGTGAGTAATTGGGGTACGGGTATCGGCCGCGTTGGGACCCAAGACGGCCCAAGGCCCATTGTTCTTCGTGACGCCGACGCAGTGATCAGGAGCGTGGGGACGAGAGGGCTGAGTGGACTCCTGTATGAGCCACGTTTAGCAAATGGTCTAATGAGTCTCGAGGCTCATCACAGATTGCACTTACCACTATCCTACTGGCCCCGGCTATCAGAGCAAGGAGTACCAACTTTTGAAAAGCCTAACAGTGGTGTGGAGATCTGTCAAAGCAACGTTATGAACGAAACGGAAGAGTAAAATTCTCATTCCTAGAGTGTCGGCCTGGTCAGCCATCCTCGAATCAGTTCGCTTGCTTCCGCTTATATATGCATATTTTAAATCAGCGCGCCCTACTCTTAGGCTTTTTTTAAAAAAACCAAGTAACGTAGACTCTTGGTATTCACTGCACATAAACTAGCGAGCCCCAGAATGAGAAACAACTTTAAATCATAATTATTGACGGATAAATAAACTTTTTACACGCTTTGGAAAATCTCAGAAGTTCGCGGTAGTCACTTTTCGGTAAGGAACTAAGGGACTCGGTTATTGTATCGAGCAGGGTTCGAAACGATCGCAAAGGCGGTATACTACGTATACGCGCCAAAAAAATAATTCCGTCGAGATTCTGGAACGTAAAGGCGCTTTAAAAGTATTCTGGGGCTATAATAGCTAAATCACCGGTAGTAAATCCCGTTATATTATTAAAAAGAAATTGACTCCATAGTTTAATTCCTTAGTTTCTTGAATACGATTATTTTAAGCACTTAAACATTCATACCACCAACTTTAGCCATGGGGTGATTTCCTGAGAGCCGATGATATCACGAATTTCTCATAGAACCCTTCAACAGTGGCTTGCTTTTTTGGCAGCCGATTCGGCCATCGAACCGGAGTTTAAATGGAAGCTGATAATAACCCAAAGCTCTGAGAAAAATTTTGAGATGAGTATAAGGACGGTTTGTTGTAAGTAACGAGGAGAGGCGGGCAAAGCGGCTCAAATCCGATCTAATTTTTACAGTTTTTCTGTTGAATTAATGTTGCCGCGGGCTTCTGACTGTGTCCACACATAGTTTCTGTTCAGCATATCCATACATAAGTATTTACACGTAGAATCTAATTTTCACGTCGGGGAGTCGACATATTTTGATTTTTTCGATTTTATACGGAAAATTGATGGTTTTTCGGGATTGAAATTATTATTGTTTCATGAAAAATAAATGCACCCAAAATGACTATAGCATATTGATTTTTACACATTTGCACTCACGAAATTGGTTGGTAAATTCAACGAGTGGGTGCATCGACCTGCTATATCAAGTTTCTGCAATTTTTTACGGCAAATCAGTAGATTTTCGGGATGTAGATTGGTTACTTTCAATTCATGAATGAATAAAGCAACGACATGGTTGAACTTCTTTGCATGGAAAGACGTTTAAAATAACAAAATCAAGACGTATTTAATGCAATTGCATTTATATCGAGTCAATTTCTTTTCAATAATATAACGGGATTTTTACTACCGATGATTTGGGTATTTTAGCCCCAAAATACCTTTAAATCGACTTTATCTTCTAGGAGTTCGACAGAATTTTTCCTTTCTTCGCTTAAATTATTCCGTAGCACTTTTCTTCAAGAATCTGATAAGATTTTGCTTGAGGCAGATCAAAAAACTTAAATTCGATCGAATAGCTTTCTACTTTCACAATACACGGTCTCGTCAAGGTGCGTCTTTGTTCTCGCAGTGTTGGATCGTGAATTCTCTTGTTATGCTGTTTGCCTATTTTGAAATCTCTGTAAATGAAAACTAAAGGGGTTGATATGTGCGAGTTAATGACGCGCCTTATCAACACATTGTGTTGGAGTTCAGTGCTTGTTACATATTACACTTGTGCTGACTTCATAACACTGAAAAAACTGTGAAGTTGATTCAACATTCTGGATGTAAAAAACGTGTGCAAAAACTCACAAAATGCTGAATTACCCGCAACAGCAGTGGCGTGGCGTGAATTGCGATATATCGATTGTTATGCCATTTAAACCTATGGAAAAGGATCGATAAACAGGGTGTTCGCAGCGAACACCTTAATAATCGATTCTTTTCCATAGGTTTAAATGGTATAAAAATCGATACATCGCAATTCACGCCACGCCACTGCGCAACAGCAGTTAGTTTTACATCTTGACATTCCTAAAGTAACTGCTGTAGCGGTTAATTCAGCATCATTTTGTAAGTTCTCCCGCACTTTTTTTACATCCAAAATGTTAAATGAACTCCACTTTTTTTTCGGTGCATAAGTGTTTCTACAATTCCTGGCTTATTGTAAAAAAAACTTACGCGCATAATGAAACTAACGGCACATCCGTTTTTCCTAAAGCGAGCCAGAAATTCCAAATTGCTGAATGCAGCCCAGTTGGTGTCCGTGGAGAAAAACTCGAAAGAATTCCGGACGGTCTGACGTCAATGGAGTCGCCTTTGTGTCTAACCCGAGGAGGTATTCTTTCAGGGGAGATGAAGACAAAATTGTTACTTACTTTAACGAGCTAATTTCCAGCATTTGGCTCTTATCTGCACTTTTCGCTGTCCCGCGATGAAATAATAAACCTCACTGTAATTCGTTCGTCTCAAGACGGCGAGGGAATCTAACAACCACTTCAAGCAAAGTGATTCGTCTTCGCTATTCATAACTCCGACCTCTCCACACCGAGGATGCCAAGTCCCGCCGGGTAATTGCCCCATTTTTCAATCGGGAGATCCTAGACAAAACTTCGCTCCGTTGACATAAAGGCGTATTTACACTTTAAGATGAGCCACAGAAAGCATTTAGTTGCATGGTCGATAGGGTTTATTGTCGAGTGTAGGTAGGTCCTCATGTCAGGAATGCGATGAAAAGATAGTCCGGAACAGGGTGCACAACCTCAGTGATTGGCCCATAATTGGAGAACAGACTTTTGCACTTAACACTTTCAACGTTCATTACGTCCATCGTTCGAACGAAGGAACATAACTGCATTCTAAAGTTGGAAAATTGACTCAAACAGTTTAATTCTCAATAAAATTGTACCTTTGTAATTGTTATCGAAAATTTTGTGATTTATGCATCAGATCAGGAGAAGAATCCGTGAAATTTTCAGTCAGGAGTATCGCAAATTCTTCCGGTAAAAGTGCAATTTGTAATGGGAAATTTGGCAAAATTGGAATGCAGTTAGGTTCCTCAGCGAGAGAAACGACGACATGAGAGATGAGTAGGAATCGACTTAGATTCTTTCTAATCACTGCGATGCTTGTTGCATCAAAAACGCAAATATCGACACCATTTACCATGCCAAAATTTATACTATACTATGTTAATGCACTCCTCGTTTTCCTCCAATCATAATTAAGACATTTTTCACTAAAACTGCAAATTTTTATAAGTAGTTAGTCACATTTTAAAACATTATAGGGCTGTTATAGGTCTGTCTAGACGAAGATGGTGATTTTGTCATTTACAATATTCGAATGAGGGAACGTCGTGCCCAGATCAGCTTTTTCCCTCTATAATGAGAAGTTCAGTTTATAATGAATTTATCGCACATGCATGGCAAAGTCACCATCTTTGCCCGAATAGCAATCGACGCAATTTGCAGCTTACGTTTCAGCTTCAAACGCCTTCATTTTGAGATGATACCCCACGCTTTGTCGCGGAGTTAGTTTAGTTGCCTGTCCGACCCTGAACCATCAACGGTCACAGATTTCATTAGGAGCAATGAGGAACTACTAACTTTGGCGCTCCAATGAAAGTACCTTTCTGCATAGGGAATCCACTAGCATATGCATTGTTTCTAAAATGGGGTAGGAAGAAAGGTTCCTTACTGCAAAATGTAGTCCATTAAATGTTTAAAGAAGTTTGCCACCTGTTACCGTGCATTTACGGAGGGGCAAAGTAATTAGTTCTTTAAGATCTTGTTCTTTTATTTCTGAATTTTATGTTTCTTTGCTCATTACTAGTGGCTTGCAAATTTCCGGTGATTGCTAATTTTCTGCGACTGGGCTTTTTAAAGTTTCTACATCTTCCCCGATCTCTCGAGCTAACTCGAGGGAGAAAATTCCGCGGATTGAAAGCCAAGGGCGGCATCAGGGGTGAAAGCCCGATGCGACTCCTTTTATGAGACTGCAGTCAGCGACTTGATTCTTAACCTTAAAAGCCTTAGTGAAGGAACAGAATCTGACGGGATAATCCTCGACTTCCGGCCATTGTCACGTTAAAAGCCGTCCGGCCGAGGCGCAGTTATCAAAAACCCAAGTTGAGTTTATTGCGGCGAGCGCTGAGTCGCTCGTAAATTCCAGGGGAAACAAAAGACATTTCACGATCCAAGTTCCAGCCACTCGCCGTCTTGACGAGAGCCACCCTGATGTATAAGTTGAGGAATGAGTCGAGGTTTTGGCGATTTAAACGTCTTACAAACTATCCTAAACGCCGGACGATTTCGATCGGAGACGAAGAGTGAGGGCTGTATTCTGCCGTGATAGCGAAGAGAGCAGTAAGTGCATGCTGGGATGAACCTCGAGGCACATAAAATCATTTGCTAACCATGGCTCTTACAGAAATGCAGTTACTGCTCTCTTTACTATCACGGCAGTATTTCGTCGCTCCCCGAATTTTCGTTTCCCAGAAGAAGGAACGTAACGCCAATCCAACTTTGCGAAATTGGCTCACACAAGTATTTAATTTTGTAAAGTTGTATCTATGCGATTTTTTATTAAAAATTTTCCTGATCTTTGCATGAAATCTGAGGAAAAATCGGTGAAATTTTCAGGCAGGAACGCCCAAGATTCTCCTAGTTAATATACTACAATTATTGAGACATTTTCTGGTAAAAAGGCGATTTATTAATTTACTTCGTGAAAGTGAATCTGTGCGATTTTCATCAATAATTTTTCTGACGAATGCATGAAGTTCGAGGAAGAATCGGTGGAATTTTTTGTTAGGAACGCCCAAGAGTCCCCTTGTTAATATACAATTGAGGCATTTTTCGGTAAAATGGCGTATTTATTAATTTATTTCATAAAGTTGTACCTGAGCGCTTTTTATCAATCATTTTCCTGATTTTTTCATGAAATCTGAGGAAAATTCGGTGAAATTATCAGTTAGGAACACCCAAGATTCTCCTCGTTACTATACAATTGAGGCATTTTTCGATAAAAGAGCGTATGAGACTTCCGATGCTGTTAAGATTGTGCAACGTAGTCTCTAGTTGTAGGTAACTTATCAAATATTTCTGCTATGGATTTTTTCCTAAATCTGCTCAGAGTTTTTCCTTACTATTGTAAGGAAGTACGTCAACTGTAAATGAATTTCATTTTCTGAAAACGCTATAAAAAATGGCACAATCTTAGCGGCATTGCAAGCCTTATACGCCCTTTTACCGAAAGCTTCCTTAATTAGCGAGGGGAAATTTGGCATTACTGAAATAAAGTTACGTTATTTCGTGAGGGGGACGCTGATTTTTATAACAAATGTGAGAGAACACGAACTATAGCAGAATAGCACCACTGAAAAGTAAGTCGGACCGAACTCTTATGTTGTAGGTGTAAACCAGACGGGATGTTTGAGTTGGCTTGTTAAATAAAAAGCCATTAAATGCGCTACCCCGTCAAATTAATGAGTTTTCTCGTCGTTTAAAGCCTTTAATACCAGGTTGCTAACCTTTTGTCGCGCGGGTCGGAGATTTCTCTAATATCCCTCAACGATTCAAAACACTCGGGAGATGACAAAGAAGGTGAGCGTCAAGTTGAATGCGTTTGTCAGATCATTCCATCCTCGAAGAAAACAGACGATAAAAAGTCCTCTCAAAAGATGACGCAAATAAAGGCGCCGGGAGCATCGCAAAAAATAAGCCAGGAGAGGAAAAGCAGCTCGAAAAGCGCAACCCTTGTTTAATTATTTACGCCGCTTTCGCGCCAGAAACAAAAAAGGCCACCGTTGTCGGAATTGGCTGAATTGCTCGCTTTTTTTTTCCTCCAGGCCCAAATACAGGGTGCCCCGGGGTTGCATCGTCAAACTTGTAGGAGCGTGTTGACCTAAACTGCATTTTGATACACTGCCGTGCTAAGATAAAACGCAGTATGAACCTTCAGGCGTTGCCAAATTTCCTTGGATATAACACGAATTTCCTGGTAAACCTATACGAATATTTTCCTTCCAACTTTTCAGGTAATTTTGTTCATCGTTTCACCTAAAGCGCCTGAAAATCTCAAGGAAAAATATTCATAACTTTCCTCAAGAAGAAACATTTCATCGATGGAAATCTGGCAACTCTCGAATGTACATACGGCGTTTTTCCTTAGTACGGCAGTACATGGAACTACAATTTCTGGCTTCTACATAAAAACACCTATCCGCATAGGGAAGCTAATGACACGAATGTTGTATCTAAAATGAACTAGAAATTGAAAATCCCAATTGAAAAATGTGGTCAAACTGTTCTATCGGTTAAAATGAGGATTTTTTACCTGATAAAGTTTTTGTTTTTTCCCCTCAAATGTGCCCTGAATTGAAACTAAGGCCCGCCAATATTTATGAGAAAGTTCTAGTTTGTTTTGAATTTTGACGACGGTTCTGGGCCAAAACTCGACAACAACTGGGGGTTGGTGCTTCCCTCAATTTTTAGAGCTGATTATCCAATGTTTCCAAACGTTTCGAGGCTACTTTTGAAAAAAAAAAAAATCTGAGAGGAGGGAAGTTTTCTCTAACACCTAAACCGCATACTTCAGCAGTGGGCTTGTTCCATCCCCTGTGCACCCTGTATATAATATGCGCATTTCATATCACAATTCGGCAACCTGGAAAAAGACTCAAAGCAAGCGAAAGATTCGCTGCAAAAGGGGTATCGCGATAATTGACGGCTTTGTTTTTTTTCTTCATTCCCTCAATCTTGGCCGTTTCACACTTATTAAGAAAGGTTCGCCGAGCGTTGCCGGGACGGTCGCGGAAAGCGGGCCAGGTGAGGGGTTTTCCCGGCGAGATTTTAGGGGGGCGCCCCCCCCCCCCCGCCCCCACCGCGCCGGGCGCAAAAAACGGGAGGAACCGAGTTGGCGCTCGGAAGAAATTAAAACACATCATCAATTACCCGGAGAAACCAGGAAGTCAAACGCGCGGGAAAATAAAATAGAATTTAATTATAGTTGAAATACGAGCTTCGGCTCTCGTCGGGTCGGGGGAGGGGGGCGTGAAAGGCGAAATAATCATTAGACGAAATTAATAATAAGGCTCCGTTTATCGGAACCGGAGCGAGGCACAGTGGCTCGGCCCTCCGACTTTGGGGAGTCGAGCATCGCCGTGGATACTCGCGACTAATTGATTTGTTGCGCGCTCTATCGGAGAAGATTTGAAGATGGCTCGTTCTGCCCAGAAAGTGGTGCTCTTGCCACGTACCAACCCATGTTACTCGGGTCTTGCGGGTCCACACTGAAAAAAAAAAACTCCGGCCGTGGAAGCCGTACCTACGGGCTGTATAGACATTCCGTCCTCATTCCGGGCTCATAGGCCGAAAGTTCCGGGTGTAGCACCCGGAGCATTCGTAGCTACGGCTCCAGCACCCGGACCCGGAACTTTCGGCCTCTAAGACCGGAACGGACGGTATGTCTATTCAGCCCGTAACTTTTTTTCAGTGCAGGTTTGTTATACTCGATGTTCCAAAAATATATAGCACCAGCACCTGAGCCTGAGCACCAGGCATCATTCCTATAACTTTCGATCAGATTGAGATAGACATGAAACCTAGGCCAATTGAAAGACTTTTGGGAACCCAACCGTTTTAAAAGGAACAGCTTGAAAAGGAGCAAGAACCATTGGAGTTTTGAGGCTGGTGCGGGACTTATGGATCACCCTGTGTAGGGTGTCCGCTGTATTCAGTAGGTAACGTGCCATACTCGTGGATAGTAACCTCTCTACAGCCACATGTTTCAAAAAGTTAAGAATCAATATGGTGGCCAGCAAGCTGATTGTTCAAATTGATAGACATAGCGATAAACAAAGCAGACCAGGGTGGCATTTAACGTAAGAAAGAAATGAAAGATTTGAAATTTCAGTCAAATATCTCATGAAATTTCAAAGGGCTGTGAAATATTTCAAGAAATTTCACAGAATTTTCACAGGGCTGTGAAATATTTCACAGGGCTGTGAAATATTTCACAGAAATTTCACAGGGCTGTGAAATATTTCGCAGAAATTTCACAGGGCTGTGAAATATTTCATATTTTTCAGGGGCTAGAGTATGCAACCCGCATTGCACACTCAAAAGTAGAAGAAAGTCACAATTTTTACACATTGCGAAACATGAAAAAGAACCGACATTTTTCCGATTCCTTCATAACTTTCTGAAATTTTATGAAATATTTCACGTGAAATTTCAAAAATTTATTTTTCATGAAATTTTGCCACCTTGAAGCAGACATATGGAGTATAGAGCGATCCTATCGGTTGTAACGGTTGGTTCCTATAAACTAAGGGAGAAAATGATGGACTAACTATACGGTCTCTCGTGGGTTGCCGTTAGTTAGTCTATTATCTACTTTCTTTGTCCATTGCAAACACCTGCTTCCACCGGTAGGATCCCTCCATACCACTTTTGTCATCTTTGTGTACAGCTTTGTCTATGAATTACAACAATCAGCTCGCAGAGAAGCTAGCCGGCAATCTGCACAAGATGACGGTATGACAGCGGTCGGAAGCAAATCCAGATTCGGAGCGTTTTGTTTCCCGTGTGAGGCAAAAAGGGCGAGGAAGAAGAGGAGCGAGCCCGGAGGAAGAGCAAATAAAACTGAAACAAATCGAATGACGAAGTGCAAGCGATAGTGGCGCTCCGACGGCGAGTCCATGAGCGAATGACCGGGCTGACGTCTATTAATCATCCCTGATTTATCTTTCATCAGACACGAGCTTATTTGTCACTGCTCGCCTCCACGCACGGGCACGCCGATGAGAGTTTGCATCTCGTCGGCAAAAAAGGCGAGAAAATGGAGAGTCATTTGTAACTTTATTCTCTCATAAATATGACTTGTTTTTCTTTTCGACTTTTCGGTCGCCGCCGCCGCCGCCGCCGCGATTTAGAAATCCCCGGAACGTAATTTACGGCTCCGCTAATTCTCGCAGCTTCTCCGCGCTTTTTTGTCGCATCCGTTTGACGGGGTGTCGTTTGCATGTCGTTTTGTCGTTCGAAATGAATTACATCTTGAAATGAGGAACTGACTTTTCTGGCTTAATCTTGAAATCACGTATCGAACAGCGGGCCGATGGTTGAAACTCATAGACAAAGCGACAGACAAAGAAGACATAGGGGGTACGGAGCGATCCTATTGGTTGAAATGGTTGGCTCTTATCGACGCCGAGAGAAAATGATGGACTAACTATAGTCTCTCTCGTGCGTTGCCGCTAGTCAGTCTATTATTTACCTTCTTTGTCTATTGCAATCATCCGCTTCCACCAATAGGATCCCTCTATATCCTTTTTTTCTCCTTTGTTCATAGGTTTGTCACCAATTTCAACAATCTGCCCGCAGCCTCTACAATTTATCGTCCCTAACCGTCAAACGCGTAATTATGGAACATTTTGTCCTCAAGGACCTTCGTTTACAATTTTTTTTCCAACAGCAAAAGGCAACTCTTCCTATGATCCACGCGTATTGCAACCAAAACTGTGAACTGCGCCACGTCCACTAAGTAAAAAATCTAATTGTATTGTATTTTTACTCACACTTTCATTAATTATGCAAAGACATTAATAGCCTTAGTTGCCGAACGTCTCTGAACAAGCGAAACTACCTATATCTAACATTAAGCACAGGAAAAAATTTTCGTGATAGGGAAAGATCATTGTGACGACTACATATTACTTTTTCTCCCAAGGAAAGTTAAAACCCTCTTAGTAATGTTTTGTCTTCTTATTTTGTTGCAGGTAAGAACGTGATTTCTTTCATGCGATATCCCACCAATTTCTCTTTCTTTGTAAGTATTATCGAAAACTAATTCTTTAGTGTTGATATCAAGAAAGAAATACTGTATAGATAGATCAACGAAAATCCACCAGTTTCTGCTTTCAGCGCAACTGTTTCATGGTCGATCCTCATTCTGCAATAATGACCGCCATCTCCCGAGCTTTATTTTAAGGCGAGAGACAATGAACATTTCTCCGAGTCTAGCCGAGTGAAGGGATATGGAATGCCAATTAAAAGTTTTAGATGAGTTTTGAGGAACTCTGAACAAATGAAGACGAGCGATAGTGCATGGGTGCTGTGAGAATATTCATCTCTTATAATGGGTTTGCTCTTAAAAACACCCAAGCGTAGAGACGCGATCAGGAAATTTTGTGGTCTAAATTGAATAAGGCTGTAACTCACGGGCCGAATCTTAAAATAATAATCTCTCTGATAGTTTTAAAGCATTTTAAATTAGATTTCAACTCTGCAGGGGCGGACTGAGACGAAAAAAGTTACCGGGAAATGTACAGTCAAACCGGCCCAAAACCCAAAAG
The DNA here is from genome assembly GCF_918797505.1 of Bemisia tabaci. Lineage (NCBI taxonomy): Eukaryota > Metazoa > Arthropoda > Insecta > Hemiptera > Aleyrodidae > Bemisia > Bemisia tabaci. The sequence continues at coordinate 5,722,372 of NC_092799.1, forward strand.
GGGGTCCGGAGGCCCTCCCCCGAAAAATTTTGAAAAATTAGAACCCCAAAGAAGCATTTTGAAGCCATTATTCAGCACAAACATACGGAATAGAGTAACAAAATAGTTTTAAAGTTGGCTCCGACCGTGGAGAATAAAGCGACCGCGTGGACCATAATGGAGGCCCGTGGAGCCTCATCCTACTTTATGAGAAAGTAGCCAGTTCTTTACGATTTTATACCATTTTCCCCATTTTTTCAGTACTTCTAGACAATAAAAATAAATAAAGAAAGAAAAATAAAACAACACAGTTCACCGACCGGCCCAAATAGTCCAAGAGCCAGACGACTTTGAGTGACAAACTCGGGATACATGTTTTGACCCCCTAAATCGATAGCCTTGCATACACTGAAACGGAAAATTTTTGTCTGCCGCCCTCTAGCCTGTGCCATCACCCTCATCTAGGCCCTCAAAGTGGTCCAAAAAACACCATCTGGTGACAAACTCCTGACGCTCGGCAGACAAGTCTATTATTAAAGATCATACCCAGGGTGACTAGAAAAACTTTGTCTGCCGCCCTCTAGCCTGTGCCATCACCCTCATCTAGGCCCTCAAAGTGGTCCAAAAAACACCATCTGGTGACAAACTCCTGACGCTCGGCAGACAAGTCTATTATTAAAGATCATACCCAGGGTGACTAGAAAAACTTTGTCTGCCACCCTCTAGCCTGTGCCATCACCCTCATCTAGGCCCTCAAAGTGGTCCAAAAAACACCATCTGGTGACAAACTCCTGACGTCTAGTGCGGTTGCGGATGTACTCCTGTGTGCAGCTTGTGTAATAAAGTTTGAATGATACATCATTCTCTTCTTTTTTTCGTGTAGAATCCGATTTTCGATGTTGTCAAGTCCAAAAATGATGCTGGTGCCCCCAATTCAAGATGGCGCCCAAAATGGCCGCCCCGGGGGTCAAAATTCCAAAATTTGAGAATATTGTCGAGTTTGGTATCCATTTATATGTAATTTTGGTCGTAAAATTCATATCTGGTGTCAAAAAATCATTTCAACCCCTTAGGGACCGTCAAATCCAAGATGGCGGCCAAAATTTCAACTTTAATGATAATTACCCAAGATGCACCTTTCACTGTCGAATGACGTGTCTTCATTCATGTTAATTAGGTCAGAAAACCTAAAAGGGAGGTCTACAATGCCACTGCACCCTATGGAGGGCCAGGGTTCACCCCCTCCTACCCCCAATATGGCCGCCGCGGAGGGCATAAATAGTGACATTCTCTCAGAACGTCATAGTAGGTGTCGATTCCTATGTAATTTGAGGCGTAAATTCCAAATTTCAAGTCATAAATCGCAAATGTGAGACTTGCAATGGCTTATACCCTATATGGGGCCAGGGGAACCCCCTCAACCCCCTCTTCTTTCTAATATGGCTGCCATGGGGGGCATAAATAGTGAAATTCTCTCAGGACGTCATGTGAGGTGTCGATTCTTATGTAAGTAGAGGCTTAGATTCCGAATTCCAAGTTGAAAATCGCAAATTAGAGGTCTGGAATGCCATTTCACCCTACGCGGGGCCAGGAGCAGCCCCCTACCCTCTTCAAAACGGTCGCCGGGGGGGCATAGTTGCAGTGAAATTCTCTCAAAGCGGCATGTGAGGTGTCGATTCTAATGTAAATAGAGGCGTAGATTCCGAATTCCAAGTCGGAAATCGCAAATTAGAGGTCTGGAATGCCATTTCACCCTACGCGGGGCCAGGAGCAGCCCCCTACCCTCTTCAAAACGGCCGCCGGGGGGACATAGTTGCAGTGAAATTCTCTCAAAGCGGCAAGTGAGGTGTCGATTCTCATGTAAGTTGAGGCGTAGATTCCGAATTCTAAGTCGGAAATTGCAAATTGGTGGTCTGGAATGCCATTAGAGATCTGGTGCTCATATGTTCGTTTCCATGGATGGCGGCTTGTGCAGCATTTATGTTGCGAAACTCATGACTTTCACACGCTCATAACCGTCATAAATAGCTGTAGTTTGTACAGGAAAAACTTTATTAAAAAAAATATCCGATGAAATTGGGACCATATACATTTTCAGATCCCAGAAATCGTCCAGAATTAAGAAAACACATAACTTCCAAGGGAAATTATGAACTTGATTTATCGACGTTTTTCACCCTGAAATGTCCGCTATTCCAACATTCGCCCACATAGGAACAGTGAAATTCTCTCAAAGCGGCATAGTAGGTGTCGATTTGTTTTTAATCTGAGGCGTGGATTTCGAATCACAAGTCAAAACATGTAAATACCCCATAGTGACGAAAATACTTAAATATGGCAACCGCTTTGGCCTACATTTTGGACTAAAAATGCTGCTTGGGTTCATTTTTGTCGAAAGAGCTGGAAATGAATTGGTGATTTCAATGGTAATTGACAAATTTCACGCGTATTCTTTTTCTATGTACGCAAAGGACTCAGATGGGCGTCTGTTTTTTTTCATTTTTAAAAATTCCCACAAAAATATAATTTTTTTGCCGACGAAGTATGTATCTGCATTCAGAGTTCCTATGTTATTGTTTATGAACGCACTCAGTTTAATTGCAATTAAAACAACTGGACAATTGAGTGCTTTTTGTAGCGCAGGGTTTCGTCTCCTAGTAGAAGCGACACCTACAGTTTCCTGCGTTATCTGCAAAAAAACGCACGCTCCTGCTAGAAGAAAATCGATTAAAAAAAGAACCATCTATTATCCATTTATCTAATAATGAAGAACCAGAAACCAATATGAATCCTCTGTGTACATTTGAAAAAGAACACCGGTGAAATATGTCGATCACCATTAAATTATCCGATTCATTTCCAGCTCTTTCGACATAACTGAACCCAACCCAAGATGCATTCTTTATTCCAAGATGAAGGCTGGAGCGATTGCCATGCTTAAGTATTTTTGTCACTTTGAGATATTGACGATTTCTGACTTAAAATTCGGAATCTACGCCTCAACTTACATGAGAATCGACACCTCACATGCCGCTTTGAGAGAATTTCACTGCAACTATGCCCCCCCGGCGACCGTTTTGAAGAGGGTACGGGGCTGCTCCTGGCCCCGCGTAGGGTGAAATGGCCTCAACTTACATGAGAATCGACACCTCACATGCCGCTTTGAGAGAATTTCACTGCAACTATGTCCCCCCGGCGGCCGTTTTGAAGAGGGTAGGGGGCTGCTCCTGGCCCCGCGTAGGGTGAAATGGCATTCCAGACCTCTAATTTGCGATTTCCGACTTGGAATTCGGAATCTACGCCTCTATTTACATTAGAATCGACACCTCACATGCCGCTTTGAGAGAATTTCACTGCAACTATGCCCCCCCGGCGACCGTTTTGAAGAGGGTAGGGGGCTGCTCCTGGCCCCGCGTAGGGTGAAATGGCATTCCAGACCTCTAATTTGCGATTTTCAACTTGGAATTCGGAATCTAAGCCTCTACTTACATAAGAATCGACACCTCACATGACGTCCTGAGAGAATTTCACTATTTATGCCCCCCATGGCAGCCATATTAGAAAGAAGAGGGGGTTGAGGGGGTTCCCCTGGCCCCATATAGGGTATAAGCCATTGCAAGTCTCACATTTGCGATTTATGACTTGAAATTTGGAATTTACGCCTCAAATTACATAGGAATCGACACCTACTATGACGTTCTGAGAGAATGTCACTATTTATGCCCTCCGCGGCGGCCATATTGGGGGTAGGAGGGGGTGAACCCTGGCCCTCCATAGGGTGCAGTGGCATTGTAGACCTCCCTTTTAGGTTTTCTGACCTAATTAACATGAATGAAGACACGTCATTCGACAGTGAAAGGTGCATCTTGGGTAATTATCATTAAAGTTGAAATTTTGGCCGCCATCTTGGATTTGACGGTCCCTAAGGGGTTGAAATGATTTTTTGACACCAGATATGAATTTTACGACCAAAATTACATATAAATGGATACCAAACTCGACAATATTCTCAAATTTTGGAATTTTGACCCCCGGGGCGGCCATTTTGGGCGCCATCTTGAATTGGGGGCACCAGCATCATTTTTGGACTTGACAACATCGAAAATCGGATTCTACACGAAAAAAAGAAGAGAATGATGTATCATTCAAACTTTATTACACAAGCTGCACACAGGAGTACATCCGCAACCGCACTAGACGTCAGGAGTTTGTCACCAGATGGTGTTTTTTGGACCACTTTGAGGGCCTAGATGAGGGTGATGGCACAGGCTAGAGGGTGGCAGACAAAGTTTTTCTAGTCACCCTGGGTATGATCTTTAATAATAGACTTGTCTGCCGAGCGTCAGGAGTTTGTCACCAGATGGTGTTTTTTGGACCACTTTGAGGGCCTAGATGAGGGTGATGGCACAGGCTAGAGGGCGGCAGACAAAGTTTTTCTAGTCACCCTGGGTATGATCTTTAATAATAGACTTGTCTGCCGAGCGTCAGGAGTTTGTCACCAGATGGTGTTTTTTGGACCACTTTGAGGGCCTAGATGAGGGTGATGGCACAGGCTAGAGGGCGGCAGACAAAAATTTTCCGTTTCAGTGTATGCAAGGCTATCGATTTAGGGGGTCAAAACATGTATCCCGAGTTTGTCACTCAAAGTCGTCTGGCTCTTGGACTAAAAATACCAACCGGCCCATCGGGATTTTTCCCGGTGTTCCCGCCCGCCAGTCCGCCCCTGCAACTCTGTAAGAGAAATTAGCCTCGGCGCATCAGTGCTATTTAAGGAGAAAATGCATGATACACTCGGTTAATGAAGAATAAAGAACACGAATTCGTGGAAGCTTCCGTCAAATTTAGATTTCCGTAAGTGGGTGTTAACGCCACTCTAAATTTCTCCGAACACTGCTTGACAGCTTGACACCTGAAAAAATTGACCATTGCTACAACACCGAAAACAAAGTATGACAATCCCAATTATTCTCCTGGCTGACTTTGACGCCGGATATAAGAGTAGTTGCACTAGCCAGAAGTAAGGTTGATCCAATCACACTTTCGGCAGACTCGACCGTACCTCTGACTGGTGCCAACTAGTCTCATATCTGGCGCCAAAATCAGCCAGGAGTATAGTTGGGATTGTGATATTTTAGTTTCTGTGAATGTTAAGGGGCATATTCAAAATTATGAAATTATTAGATTAATTAGGATTGGAAAACTCGTAGCGTCAGAAAAGAGGCAAGGAGTGTTGAAATTAGAGGAACTTTAAAAGCGCACTAAGTTTATGATCAAGCAAATGCGAACCAAATCTTTTCAAAAAAAAAATTAAAGTATTCTAGAATAAAAAAAAGAATAAAGATTGACGAAATGTATCTGAAAATTATCCATAAATATTTACGCTGATAATATTGTTTACATGCAACCAAAGTTTATGAAATAATACGTTATACAAATTGAACAAAAACCAATAATAAAAAAAATGGTATTCCAGGAAATAGAAATTGTGACAGATTGGATCTCCGATGTGTCGCAGCTTTGAAAATAATGCTTCAAAATGTTTAATTTGAGCCAAAAAATCGCCCTCTAAAATGTTGGTGCACTCCATCTTTAATCATCCTAAACGCGCATCCAAAAAATAAAATGTATTCTATAGTGGCGAGATGCAGAACAAGACAGAACCCCGAAGCTTACTTCGGATTATTGGGCCAGTTTATTTTTATTTTATTTTTTATGTGTCGCACAAGATGGTTTTAAAATTTCAAAGGAAACACCCGATCCTTAGAAAAGTTTTGCGCCCACCGACTTTTTTTTCCAGCGCGAACATTCAAAGGCTTTCCTTTGTGAGGGGAAGAGGGATAAACCTCTAAATACCTGAACTTGAGTAGGCTAATATTGAGACCTCTAAGCTTCTCTGAGCTGAGTAACCGGGAGACGTTTCTTAAATAATACTCAACGGATTTCCTAGTTTGTCCCTTTCTCTTAGGCAATCGATTCTCAAAGAGGCCAACCGAGAAACCGCATTTGGTTTTTTTTATGAGAATCCCTTGTCTTTACTCAAACTCCTTTGAATTCGGAAGCTGGTCAAATCTCTTTCCTTCGGGTGGCTTCCAAATCGACCGGATTTTCTCTTCGGTTCGCGGTTAATGAAAACAGCGTTTGCTAATTGAACTCTGAAATTTTTAGGATTACGAGGGTAGATTTTCAACTGCATTTACCTTCAACTTGTTCCTCGAAAAATATTAAATGCTTGTCAAAGAACGCTTTTCCTGTTTCGTATTGTTACGATAAAAATAAATTCACTATCAAAAATAACAAAGTCAATCAATTAATTGGACTATTTCTATCAAACGAAACTATGTGCATTAGGACATGAGCCCTGACGTCCAGACAAAAAGATAAGGTCCTAGCCTACACCGTATTCTATGTGAGCTCTGAAACCCATAAGAATATATCGACGGTGTAAGTCAATCACATAACTTGGTTTTTGACGTCGCAGACTTCCTGTAACTTTCTGACTTTCAGACTTTCTGATAAAGAATTGCGATACAACTTCTTTTGTTGACCCGAACTTAACCCTCTAAAAGATACTAATTTGCAAAGTGTTTGAAATCAATATTTTCAATCTTTGCTTCAAGGAGCTGGATGTCTTCTAAATAATTAACGCTCAGACTCCGTCAGTTCTCAAATTGCTCCTTTTCTTGCATTCTGAATCATAACCTGCAGTTTTGCCGCTAATTAATACCTACGCGACGGAATCCCCTTCAATTCATACCATAGGCAACACACGCTCCCAGGAACACGAATAGTGGTATCAGATTTAAACATCGTAAAACTTCACTGAGCCGTCGCTAATTCTCCATCATTTAAACACACTTAGCTGTATGAACCATCTCGTGCGACACACACCAAAAAAAGAAGGGAAAAAGAAAGAAAAAAAAGTGTAATCAGGAATGTTACAACTACTATGTTCTTCTTTACGCGCGTGCCTCTTACTTAGTTAGCAGAACTTTCTATGAAAAAGCAAGTGAAGCCAACTAACATTCTTTTTTTAGCCGTCCAGACCTCTTGTTTGCTGAAACACTCGGTTTCCTTTTAATTTCTCTTTTCTCCCTCTAAATTCTCTTTTAATACTCAAAGACCCTGTTCTCATACAGAACGGACAAAGCAGTGAAACAGAGGAAAATAAAGTCATGACTGAGGAACACTGCAAATTTCCAGAGAGCTTATCCGTTTAAATTCCGCACAGACACCAACACTGCCGTGCTAAAGAAGAACGCCGTATGAACATTCGAGAGTAGCCAAATTTCCTTTGATAAAACGTGTATTTTTGACGCAATTTAAGCACATTTTTTCTTGAAATTTTTAGATATTTTAAATTAAATTGCGTACAAAATCGTCTGAAATTTTTGGAAAATAATATTCGCAATTTTTCCAGTAAATTCGGGTTTTATCGAAGAAAATTTGGCGACGCCTAAAGGCTCATACGGCGTTTTTCCTTAGCACGGGAGAGCACGAGTGCGCCAGGCCGCGCCGGAGCGACACCGTTTTAACCGCGTTAAAAATGGACGGAAGACGAAGATTAGGAGGAATGGGGAAGTGTCGGGCCGTGGCTAAAGTGGCTCGGGACATTCAAAGTGCTCCAAGATGGGGCTTTAATTTAATTTTTCTAATTCGCGTCTCCGAGCCGCTTTCAGCGGTCGGCGCAGTGCGGCCCAGTGGCAAACGAGTGTCCCAACGCCTTGTTTACATGTTGTGTAAACGGGGACGGAAACAAACAAATCCCTCCCCCAACCCCCGGACCCTCGAGCCCCCAACCCCCTCCCGGGCTTATCTAAAATGTATACAGCCTCTCGGAAGCGATCTTTTATCAACGCCCTCGAAGCTTATTTCCATTCAATCTTTGGTCTGAGCGCCGTCGCACAGTGGATCGAGCCAGTCGAGAATTTGCAAGTGTCTGAAAGATGAATTCCAGGTTTGAATGGACACTACCAAATAAGCTTAACACGAGGATACCCTTGGTTTTTAAATTGAAAATTTTTGGAGGAGATATGACAAAATGATCTAATCTGCTAAAATACATGCGTTTAAATGGGAAATGCCGCCAGATGACGTCACTAGGCGGCGCATTTTCTCACTTTTAAATCTATTTTTATTTTATTTCCCATAGCCGGAAAATTTTCTTATAAATACTGCAAAATCAGCTCTTTAGGCACTTTTAGATGAAGCAATAAAATATTTGCGTGCAAATTCTCCATTAGAGAGGTCGGACATGAGATTTTTTACTAAAACAGCAAATTTTCAAGTTTATATCCTCAGATTTTAAACTTAAAGAGGTGCTTCTCGAAGAAAATTCTACGAGGAGACCAATGAAACCACTTGTAGAACCTCAAAGTTTTGTATAAACGGAGTTATCAGCGTTTAAAGTTTCCAAGTTTTGTTCGACCTCTCCTACTGACTCGGGCCATTGTGCGTCGAGGAAAAATGTCGGGGGTTGGGGTGGGATCTGGGTATTTGATTATCTCGCCCCCCTCCCCCACCCCTCGTGAGTATTTGTTGGTTTTAAGCAACTTTGAAGACGGATACGCGGATGTTTAACAAACGTGCCATCGAGATGGAGCTTTGAAAAATCAGAGTGAGAGATTGAGTGTATGCTGGGGAATCGCCTGTATTATCACAACAAAGTTGTTCTCTGGGCTACGTTTCGCAGGGATCTCATGAATTAAGTCACGCTCAAGTTTGGGAGTGTTGATCTCCTGCTTTTTGGCACGCGCGCGTTCCCTTTGGGTATGTGCCTAAGTGGCTTTGCGATATATCGATTGATCTGCCGTTTAAACCTTTGGAGAAGAATCGATTAACAGGATGTTCGCGGCGATCACCTTAAAAATCGATTCTTTACTGTAGATTCAAAGGGGAAATTTCGATAGTCAGCCATTCACGCCTCGCGACTATTCACCCTCTCTTTGAATAATTGAATTGCGTTTTGCAAAAAGGAACCACTGTCTCGGGCTCTTCCGTAAAAGCACCTCTCTGCATCGGGAAATCAATGGCATGTATGCTGTTTCTAAAATGAGCCAGAAATAGTGATTCCTTATTGCAAAATGTAATCCAATTGCGTCATGCTACTCTTCAATACCGTCCCTTTTTCAAGAAAAAATCGTCATTTCTTTGTGGATTTTTCTTACCGGGACCTCTAAATTTTTGTAAAACAGTTTTTGTTATGCTCCCGATGTAAGGATGGAGGAGCAATGGTATTCTATGGTGGGAAAAATAGGGGTTTTTTCAAACTATAAGCTTTTTAAATTGTTTTCTTTCCTTTATTTCACAACTGATATTTTACGAACCAGTGATAACATACTGTTATCGCTGAAAACGAAAGCATGGTTTAAGGCACGGTGATATGAGTACGGTAATAAGCAATAGACTCTATGATAGCAAATTCCAGAACTCCGGTGATATTCACTATTATTATCGTAGTACTCGTACTATCGGAGCTCGTGTTATACGTCAATCTTATAATTTTATATAACGTCTCATTTTTTCCATTTCTTTTCCGAACGGCTCTGCAACTGAGGAGGCCATTTTGAACGTAAAGAGAGGAGAATTAATTTTTGGACGTCGAAAAATCCGGCTCGTTGTAACCGGCAATGATGAGACCGGCGCGTTTGCTTCGCAATAATGAATCAAACAAGGCAAACTCAAAAAAAAAAAAAAAAAAAAAAAAAAAAAAAAAAAAAAAAACCCGGATTTGCGAAACGGCGAGTTTCATTAATACCCACGAAGCCGCGGAATTTCCAATTGCAGCGTCTGAAAAAAAAAAAACCTCGAACAAGACCGAAAGAGCTGAAGCGGATAGAACAATCAAAAGGGAGGCCGGGGGGCGGGCGGGATTTGGAAAAGACGAAAAGTAGACTAAGCCACGGTCGGATCCGATTCGGTTCCTCCCCCGAAAGGGAGTCCCTTTGTGTAGTTAATCATTCTTTTCCTGGGCACTCCCCCCCGCCCCCCCCGCCTATGGTCTCGGCTTCATTTTTGCGAGCCGGCTAATTCTTGAGCTGTCCCGCGAATTGATTTTGTCATATCTCTTCATCCTACGAGTACTTTTCTGAGCGATAAGATATCTTGGAGACTTTGCAGAAGCGGAGAAGATCACAGGAAAGAAGGCGGGAATTTTTCGTACTTAAAAATGGTGAACAATCAAGAATGGAGAGAAACGTTGCATACGTGAGGAATTTGCGATTTGACTATTGATTCTTATGTAAAAGTTCGCGAGAAATACGATGGTGCCACTGATTTTCTCTGAAATCAACTTCCAAGCTCAAAAAAAGCTCTCAAGTTGAGGCCAAAATGGAGGGGACATCCCAAGCTATCCTGCGAGTCCACCTCTACATCAAGAAAAACTCTCCATGAAAAAATAGGGAGCGAATACATTAGCAATGATGCCGTGTTTTCAGTTTTGGAGTCTCCAAATAAAGTGGCAGCCCTGTCAATGTATTTGCTCCCTATGTTTGGACGGAGAGTATTTGTCTTGATGTATAGATGTGGACTCTCAGGATAGCGTGGGATATCCCCGCCATTTTGGCCTCAACTTGAGAGCTTTTTTTGAGCTTGGGAGTTAATTCCATAGAAAACCAGTGGCACCATCGTGTTTCTCGCCAATTTTTCCATAAGAATCAACAGTCAAATCGAAAATTCCTCACACATGCAACATCTCCATCGGAGTCATTCAGAGATGCAGCGTACGCGAGAGGCTTCGGAATGAACGAAGAAGATGTATACAAAATCACGAATGAAGCTGTTTCTGTTATGATGCCATTAGGATTGAGATGTTTCTATGTGTACAGCTTTTGGAGTATTAATGAAAATTACAACAATAACGTTTAAAAAAAAATTTTGGTGATTTTCGCGTGATAAAATGACATAGGGTATGCATGCTAAGACTTGGATTTAAAAAAGACTTGGCAACCCGCAGAATAAACTAAAAAGACGGTAGGACTTAAACTCCTCCTTCCGTTTTTCCCCGAACTGGGAAGATATTGGATGATGGTCCAATGATTTTATTAAATCTTGACTCAGAATCAAGTCGCTCGCCGTATTTGTCCGCGTAATAAATAAAACATGCCGAACCGCGGTTTAAGTCCCTCTTTCACCGAGATAAGCCCAGCGACTGGTGCGCTGCGCCATTTCCTCACCGCAATCGCGAGAAACACTCATCGTCTACACGATATATGAGGTATTTGAACCAAATAAGATAGCCTCACGGGGTACTATTCCCATCATTCAATTTTCAAGTACATCATGTTTTGTTTTTTCTAATCCTCAGATGCCTAGACTAGGTCAAATTCACCCAACGCTTGCCTAAGACACACACGTCGCGAGATGATTGGGGTTGGTGCGCACGATATATTTAAATATGGGTGTGGAAATACGCTTTAAAAAAAAAAAATTAAAATCAAATTGAAAAAGAAGAAAAAATACAGTATCAACACAGCCGAAGATTGTAGAGACGTATTTGGACTTCGATTTGTAACTTTTCTGCCGAATCCGAGCGACATCTTATCGGTAGCGCAGATCAGAGCATTGCGAGTTCACGCTTCGTGCCATCGCGCCTTCAATTTTGCAGTTATGCAACACGGACATTCATCGAGTACGAATAGTTGTATCTCTGCGCCGTCGTAAATGCGCGTTTCATTTGCTCTATTACCATGATTACGTTACAGCTTGTCTCATTTGTAGCGGTGCTTTGAGGTATAAGTGAGCAGCACAGCCGAACTGTTTTAGATTGAAATTATCCTCACTGTCTCGGCATTTTATCACAATATTATTCAAATACTTCAGATTTTATCCAGCTAAATATTTAAACAGTTTCTTACAATCTTAAGGATTTTAAGGGGAGTCAGTCGAGACTTGCGTAGTCATTAAGTAGGGCGACCGGTTTTGCGTTATGAAGCGTTATGCAAGGAAGATTAAAGCCTTACAGCCTGCCATTATATGCCCTTAATCCGAATGAAAAGTTGTGTGATCGCCCTGACACAGTTTCTCGAGTTAATCTCAAATTAAATGAATTGAAAGGAGATCTTCTCCAAAACCACGTTTTAGGCAACGAAAAAGTGTACGTGAATGTTATGGAGTTCCAGAAACGCGGTTTACCGCACTGTCATTTTCTCATCATTTTAGATGATGACTCAAAATTGAGGGAAGTTCAGGATATTAAAGAATTGATCAGTGCTGAAATATCGAGTGAGGATCGTTTTCCAAGACTTCCTAAAATTTGTGTGTTCTGCATGATACCAGGTCCTTCCGGAAAGAAAAATCCCAATTTTCCACGTATGCAAGATGGCATTTGTGGAAAAACTATTCAAAAAATTTCGTGGAGTCAACGATCGAAACTGTGGGTATCCAATTTATCGCAGTCAAAATGTTGGGATAACCGCTGATCGGATCCACGAGGTTGATAACTGAAATGTTGTACCTCATAACCCGTATATATCTTCGAAATACAACGCACATATTAATGTTGAAGTGTGCTCAAGTATTCTTTTCGTCTATACATTTACATATATTTAAACGCTGATTTATTACTATGATATGTGACCATACACACTACAAGGCTGGTCGCGTTTTCATCGGGGTCCAGTGATTCGTACATTGTTTGGCTTCCCGGGTTAGTGTAGTGATTATTTGCCAGTGCAACGTACAGCATTTGACTTCAGCCGTCTTCCTACTCTTTTGTACAGAATGCATTCTGTCTAATCCTCTCAAATTAGTGTATTTTTAGTGTGCAATTTTCTCATAACCTCTGAAAAAGTGAAGTGTCATGGAGCCAGCCACGAGAGAAAAAGCTCCCTCCCCCGCCTCATCATCTTCGCTCAAAGACAATTCATCCGAGGTATCAGCTGATCCTCTTCAGCCAAATTCAACCTCCTCTCCAGCCGACCAAGCAACAAGAATCTCATCAAGCCCTTTTGACATTATTGAATTATTCTTCTTTCTCTCTACTCACTAATATTGATTAATAAATCTATTCCTATGATCCCTCGTTTAACTAATATACATATAAACTGTTAAATACTATCTCGTAAACCCTATTTTACGTATAAATCCACGCTTTCTGCAGCTCATGCGTTAGTCAAGATCTGTCATCCAAAGTAAAAAACTCCGTATCTCCATTCAAAATTTTTCAATTTTTTCCTGACAAAATGTTGTTTTTTCGATACACCTCCGCCATTCCATTCGTACCAAAAATTGAAAAAATGAAGCCTGTTGGCAGTTGAATTTTCTTCTAATATAACAGTAGGTGCTGGAAAAAAATACACAATTCTGAGTGGAGTTACGACTTTTTTGCTGTGGACGACAGAGATACGCCAAGAGCGACGATACGCCGTGCTGCTTAATTCCTTACCCTACGCAGCGATCCGTCCCTCCGATACTTACGGAACTTTTCGAGAGGCGAAGTTTTTAAGTTACGAGGAGGCCGCCGCTCGGCGATGTCTTGTAAGCCCCGGGGACGGGGAGCATCCAGCGTCGGTCGAGCTGAGAGCCGATCGTTTTTTGCCTCATATTTCCATTGTTTACCGCGCCGGGAACGGTCAAAACACGTCGGAATACCCACAAGACCACATGTTCGGCGAGGGTGGTCGCCGCTCCGGTCCACGCAGCCTTGTTTACTCAGGAGACTCGCGAGCGATCGATAAAGCATACAGAGCAGTTTCAAAAAGGAGTTTGCCCATAAATATTAAGGCGAAAAAAGGGAAGAACAAAGAAATAGAGACAACGCTCCCTCCACGACAGTTCAAGACCACGCTCTCGCCCCGTATCAATTGGACGTATTTCTGTCAAACGGAACTATGTGCATTAAGACATGAGCCCTGAGACCCATAAGAATATGTGCATTACAGGGCTCACGTCCTAATGCACATAGTTCCGTTTGATAGAAATACGTCCAATTGAGCAACGCGAAAGCTTTCTCGCAAAATAAGCTTCCTAAATAGGAATCTGAAAATACTCTGTCGAGGCCACTCTGCTGCCGCGTTAAGGAAGAACGCCTATGAGCTTTCAGACGTTGCCAAATTTCCTTCCATGAAATAGAAGTTTCAAGGAAATCTGTTAATATTTCTCCTCCAGATGTTTAGGGAATGAGGCAGGTGCGCTGATCACAGAATCGTGTTTTGATGCTTGATTCTTGTACACTGAAAAAACTGATTGGTAGAATTTACCATTCCTTCACGCTGTATTTCAAACAGCGTCAATTCAGAGTCAACTCTGCCAGAAGAGAGGTAAACGTTACTATATACTGGTACAGATAACCATTCCTCTGGCAGAATCGACTTGAAGATTGGTAAAATTTACCATTCCTTCACGCTGTGTGATAAGGCGTGAAGGAACGGAAAATTCATACCAATCATTTTTTTCAGTGTGGATCAGCAGAAAATATCAAGATACGTCCACACAGCAACTTTCTAGGTTCAATATTAGCAGAGATACCGCGCCTTGAAAAACTTGATCTATGATGTCATCAACCAAGGTTGTGCATAACATGCTATGTGCTACCGCGGTGGATGACGTCATAGATCGCGTTTTTCAAGGCGCGATATCTCGGTAAAAATTGAAGGCAGAAAGTTGCTGTCTCGACAGATCTTATTATATTTAACGAATCTACAAGAATCGAGCATCAACACACGATTCTGTGACCAGCGCAACTGACCTATTTCATTCGCAATCAGATTTGTATAATCTGAAAGTTACATGAGAAAATATTCACTATACTCTTCCTTAAAAATGTACAATTTATTGGAGGAAATTTGGCAAATGTCGAAGGTTTATGCGTCGTTCTTCCTTAGCACGGCAGTCTGGTTCCGAGAACTCATGGTTAAAAGATTTCTCAAGTCCGACTCCTGAGCTCGCCGACGAGTGATGGTATAGCCACGCAACCGGTATGTATGTGTGGGAAAGTTTCCCGAACGGGAAATTTCAAAACTGTGATTGCGGGTGTTGGATAAGTTTAGGTGATTTCAGTTCGGAAGTTGTTCCGGCCTCATTGGAGTGAGGCTCTTTTTAGGGTCTGAACACACCGAGAGAAATGGGATTCATTACAACAAAGAAAACAGTTCTTTTAGCAGTTATTCTTGACTAGTTCCGTATTGGGTTCTAATCTTGTCGGCACCTCTTACATCTTCGAATGATGTGCGAAACTTTTGCCCATCAAACGTATCCGGCAAGTGAGTTTATTGTGACATTACTTATGCAGTTTTCACGTCCACTTATCCAGTTGCTGATCGTCGTATTAAATTAACTAAGCAAGTGAGACCGCTCTATGTATGAGATATACCTGTGCTGCATCTCCATGACATCATCATTTATTTCCAAAAAGGGTTCAGTTCACTAGTCGGTACGATATGACTTTTCTTCAGTCTCTCTGTGCTGCAGTCTTCTTCAATAAATTATGTAATTGTTTGTTCATAAATAATATCGTATTATTATTATCAATCGGGTAATCGGGTATGCTTCTGGATTTTTTGTTAATTCTTGACCCATAGATTTTGAGTTAGAATTTCCTTTGAGGTTTCTCATCTCATGTTCAAATCGTCTAAGTCTATTAATTCTCGCTATAAAATATGCGATTGCTGAGTCGAGTCAACAGCCTCTTTCAGGCCACCTCTTACGTATAGTTTATTTATTGCTACCTAAGATGTTAAAGCATCTTTCTAAAAGAAACAATTATCTTATACGTGGAACGCCTGAGCCTAAAGGCTTCCTCCAGAAAGTTTTCGAAATTTTGAACATCTAACAAGCAATTTGAGTCAATTTCGTCACGAATATTTACCAACTATAAGCATCCTTCCTTCTTCTTTCCTCTGTAAACTAGACTGAGAATTGGTCACACAAATTTTTCCCATAGCTATTTGATGACCCAATCAAACCGTCCTGCTTGTACTTCTTGTCCAAATTCCCCCTCAACAGTACATCACGCTCTCATAAGTTGCCCACTTCATAAAGAAATCCGAAAACGTTTTTTTCCCTGCCTCTTACCCTCTCTTAAAAATTTACTTCTGAATACTCATCCTGTAAGACTTTTTGAATCTATACGATCCACTAAACTCAAAATTTAACCTTCCCCCTCAACCCTTTTGTATTTTCACTGATGTAACCTTGATTTCCATGTAACCACACAGAGGTGTAAATGACCTTAGATGCTAAAGCACCGCTTTAAAATAAACTTATCTTACTACTACTACTTCTTTCTTTCTTCCCTTTTTCTTCGTCCTTTTTTTTTCAAGCTAACGGAGAGGGCACACGGTCCCTCGTGGATCCGCCTATTGTTTTTGGGGGGTTGTAATATCCTCCGGAGTGAACTTCACACCGCATCCGAATCGGAGATTCCGAGCGGTGTGTCAACGCGGCGCGAGGCGGAGGGTGCGACGGTGGCATAATGATGACCACTAACGAAATCTCGCGGTCCATAAACTCGGGCGTGGCGGGCGGCGGCGGCTGTGGCGGAGGAAAAGGTATCGCAAAGCGTAAACTCCGACTGCCCTGATACATGGGCCATTACGATGTGGGGATTGAATTCGCCCGCGTCAGATCGCCCCGCATGGAAAGCGCCCTCGAAAGCGATGGAAAGCGCCCTGAAAAATGGGGCTCCCGATGGGTTTTGTTCCAGCCCTGCAACCGTGTCCGCAATTCACACGGGAGGATACGCCAGGATACTTCCTCCCGGCGAATTCGACGGGCTTTTATGGTTGCATACTATCAAGGCGCCCCCTTCCACCGCCCTCCCACTCCAGCCTTTGTTGCCGGACTAGTTTTTTAAGATTCCTCCGATCTTCCTTAGGGTGCTTCTTTAGCTTTTTAGAGGAAGACTTGGATCGCATTTCGCAAAAAGGAATCGAGAGCATTCCAATGTTGCTAGGATTTTACAACTTGCATTCTTTGCAATGACACTACTAAAATCGCACAAAAAACTAAAGTTACCAAAGTAATTTTCATATTGAATTTCTTGTTTATTGGGAGTAAAGATAAAACTTGTTTAGATGATCATCTCATATTTGCAAGGTAAAAAATGTCGCACAATCTTAGCGACATATGAATTCTCTTGGTTCCTTTTCGCAAAATGCAATCCATTTGGTAGTCTATTGAGCAATTGGTAATTTCTGGGTTTTAAAAGAAATTCTCAATAATTTCCGAGCATCACATCATGCTGTATTGCGTAACAGGGCTGATTATTGATATTGATCGTCAAATAATTAGAAAAGTAGATAAAGAGAACATAGAGCGATCCTAATGATGATGATCTTATATGAGGCTTTAATATACGAGATGATCTAGGGGTGGTTGCAATGGATTAAGTCGGCAAGAAAAAGTACTAACTAACGGCACCCACAAGAGACTCCTTAGGCGGTCCATCATTTTCCCCCTTAAATCACTCGCTTCAACCAACAGGATCGATCCATGTTTCCTAAACCTTCTTTATCTACAGCTTTGTCTATAGATTTCAGAAATCAGCCTGCAGCAACCCTCGAGAAACTCTATATTCAGTCCCTCATTTTGCCCCAGAGATTTCTACTCTCATGTTTTTGAAAATTGTTGAAGTCAGCATAGTCTAACGTTAAAAACATTCCAGCAGGCTCATTGTTGAAATTAAAAGACAAAGCTCTAGACAAAAGAGACATGGAGTATGGAGCGATCCTATTCGTTGAAATGGATGGTTCTTATAAGCTGAAGGAGAAAATGATGGACTATAGTCCAAACGGTCCAAAACGGTCTCTAGCGAGCTGATTATTGAGATTAATAGAAACAGCTATAGACAAAGAAGACATAGTGAGTTTGGAGCTATCCTATTAGTTGAAATGGGTGAGTCCTAAAGACTGAGGGAGAAAATGATGGACTAACTATCGGGTCTCTCAAGGGTTGCCGTTAGTTAGTCTACTGCTTACCTCCTTTGTCCATTGCAACCACCCGCTTCCACCAATAGGATCGCTCCATATCTCTTATGTCTTCTTTGTCTATAGCTTTGTCAATCGATTTCAATAATCGGCCCGCAGTGGGTTGCTGTTAGGCAGTCTATTACCTAATTCCTTTGTCTATTGCAACCACCCGCCGCCACCAGTAGGATCCCTCCATATCCTTTTTGTCATCTTTTGTCATGTCTATCGCTCGTTGTCTTCTTCTCTATCGGTTTGTCTATCAATTTCAATAATCAGCCCGTAAGCGAGATTCATCAGAGGCACAGGTGAAACCAACATAATGAATTAGCATTAGACCGCGGCGCATAGCGTTATCGAGCACGAAGGCAAAGCCAAAACGCCTTCAAATAGGTGTGTATGCAGCACGGGCATCCGTTGAGGACGAATAGTTGTATCAAAGGCGCCAAGGCGTCAGTTAATAATGTCTACCAATTTCAAGGATCAGACCGCAGAAGAACTAAACTGAAATTCGGTGGGCGAGTCGGCATCACCACACGGACAGGCAACGTGCATCAAACTCCTGAGGCGTGGAAACGTTTAACGATGCATTTATTTTTCTTACAAATGTTGCTACTTGGCTATTAAAGTGCCGTTGCTGAGCCGGGCACGGCCGGGAAGAACTGGAACACATTTTGCATCTAAAACGTTCGCTAAAAAGACGGCCCGCCCCGCGCGCTCGCGAGAACGAGAGGATTCACCCGGGGAAAAGAGAAGTTTCCCCGGCCCGTAATAAATCAATTCGCCGGAGAAGTGTTCCATTCGGAATCTGTATCAATACTCCTTTCGCGGAGGAGATAATGTAAAAAAATTCTGTTCGATTTATTTCCTCCTCCGATATCCTCCCCCTCCCGGGAGGGGGCGCGTCTCTTTTTATTATTTTCTTTTTTCTCTCTGCAACTTTTATTTCTGGGCCGTGGTGGATATGTCGCGGAATCCTCTTCGAGATTGAAAGAGGATTTCCTCGCCCCCCCCCCCCCGCTCATCCCCTCCGCCGATACCAAGTATAACTACACCGAGTTTAACTTTATTGAAAGTTAATGTATCACCCGTTTAAACTGTGGGCTCTAACCGTCGTCCTAAGGAAAAACGTCCTATCTGCTTTCGGACGTTGCTAAGTTTCCTCCCATAAAGTGCGATACTTCTGGGAGGCTTTATACATATTTTTCTCCCGATTTGTTTGGAGAATTTTGTCCGCAGTCTAATCTGAAGTATTTGAGATTTTCAAGGTTGAATATTCATAGCTCTCCTATGGATTACACATTTTATCGACGGAAACTTGGCAGCATTGGCGTGTTCATAGGGTGTTTCTTCATAGCAGGGGAGCTAAGCCCCCGGAATGGAGGTGAAGTTGAGTTCCGTCGGTTTTACTCGGAGACATGAGATCTGTGCAGTGAGCTGTCACCGAGATCGGGGGAAAGTTTGACGGGAATTCAATAAGTTGAAAGGATTTGCGGGGAGAACGTTTTGTGGTCGGAGCGTTGACATCATCCGAGAAAAAAACCCGCCGAATGTCGCAGGGGTTCGAACGGTGGCAGTCACGCGATCGGGGAATGTTCAACAATGTCTGTTGACAATTTGAGTGCGTCTTGGAGACCGCAGGAACGAGTGGGAATCTGTCGCGATGAATTTTTCATCGTCATGTTTCTCGGTATGATGTAGCGACAGAAATAACGAAAAAAGTACATCTTAACAATGTATACCAACTTTTTTATTAGTTGATGAAGCTTTTGAAGCAAAACAAAAAGTAATCAGTAAGTTTTTTGACTACTTTTGAAGCCAGCAATCGAAACATCGTGTAATCTGAGGTGGCAAATGATCTAGAGAGTAATGGCCCAGACTCGTTGATTTATTTTTAATCCTAGGAAAAAAAATCTCTAACACTTGATTTTTCATTTTTTTTCAATTTCTCTGATTTTTTTTTTACGATATATTCGTAAACCTATCTAATGCTCTATGTGCCAGCCTTATGCAACGCGTGGACCACATTTTTTTTTAGCAAGCCGCGGGTCAATTTGACCCAGCTTGGGCATTGAAGGGTCAATTGGACCGCGTTAAACAGGAGGGAGCCAAGCCACATCAGGAATTGCCAATTTAATCGGGCAATTTAATTTCTTACATGAAAACGGTTGCGCGGATTTTCGTGCAAATTTCAGTTAGTTTTCTCCTCAGTGCGAAGCAAATTCCTTAAAATTTTCATAGGGATCCGCACAAACATTCTCTCGTAAAAAATTAAATTGCCCTGTTTAATTTGGCAATGGCTGATGTGGCTTGGTTCCTTTCTGATAAACGTGATCCAATTATTAATCCTCATGTTTCTTCCACAAAAAAACTAAGAATGATTCCGTCTTAAAATAAGCAGAGTATACGTTTTCATAACCTAACAGAAGTTTTTTGAATGTTTAAAGGCGTTACGTCGCTATGATTCCTTACAACGCGAGGGAAGACATGAGGCAACGTGGAATTCAGTTAGGATGATCCAGGGTAAATCCATCCAAATGCAAAAATGCTCTCGAACACTACACACACAAGATGCTTATAAATGCGAAACATGAACTCGGTTTTTGAATGCAAGAGGAGTCTAGACATGGCAGTGCCAAATGTGGCTGTTGCCTGGCAACAGGCAGTGCTAGACTTCAGGCACGGCGGCCGAATTCATCTTGTGTCATTACCTGCCTGTCTCATTTCCTCAAGCCAATCCCATGCACTCACCTGCGACCTGCGTCTCTCAACACCCCTCCTCCTCCCTACACCTCGTTGAAACCCTCGTTGCTCTTTCTCCATACCGTTCGCGAAGCCATTCGCGAAAGAATCGAACATGAAATGAGGGGCTTGGAGGACAAGGTAGTTTTTGAAAATATTGAAGGTATTCATGATTTCAAGTAAAACTAGTCTTCTAGTCATCTGTGAAAAATTTGCTCCTTAATTTAAATTTTTAAGCATCTTGCCAGTTTGAACTTTCTTTCTGCCATGAGGATCCAGACTGAAAAGAAAATCTAGGTGTATTTACGAAGAAAAGGGTAAAATTACCAGAATTCAGGGTTCTATTTGATCCCAGTTTTTCCTTGGTAAAATTACCATTTATGGAATTGGTAATTTTACCGAGAAATCCCGGTAAAATTATTGAACATTCTCGGTATTTACTGGACCTTGGTAAAAACGCCAATATTTTTTATCGACTGTGGTAGAATTACCGAGATAAAGTGGCAAAGTTACCGGGAATTGATTACCGATAAAAGTGGTATTCTTACCTAGAAAAAAACAGTAAAAATACCGGTTTTTAGGAAAGCTTACCAGTCTGTCTTGGTAAAATTACCGGTAATTGGTAAAAAAAGTGAGATGGTAAAGGTACCAACGGACCTTGGTAAAAACGCCGCCGAGAATTTTTTTCAGTACACGTAATTACGAAACTTCAAACACGTATTCCTGGGAAATCGCAAAAACTAAACTTATGCACCTTGTCTTCCAAACCCCTCAAATCAGCTTATTGGCTGTTTTTCATGTATGTGCCCTTCCCTTGTAAAAGGGATCATGATTTAGAGAGACACCCATTCCGAAACATTTAATACACCAACATTTTCAAATTACAGGAGCAGCTCGACGAATTCAATCTTTTTATTTTCGCTCAAAGCTTCCATCCGTACGTTCGAGGTCTCAGGTTTCAGACCTAAAGTCGCGATTTAAACTCACAGGAATGGCGAAAAACTGACGAGGCTGAAAATTTTATCAAAGCTTAAGTTCGATTGAACCTTTACGAGACTTGATGTTTGCGATTGACTCTCGGGGAAGTAGTAATTGAACTTCAGTGGAAATTTGTAAGCAAAATAAAACGATGAGGAACTGGATGAAGATGAATAAGCAGTCAAACTAAACATTGATTCGAAGACTCAAAGTGCGCGACGTTGTGGGACTTCGCAGTTTTCTTGATTTTCATTTTGCTCAAGAAGTCCCTTAACCAGTGGTATGTGGCGTGTTTTGCGATATATCGATCGATCTGCCATTTAAAAGGATCAATAAAGAGGGTGTTTGCAACGAACACCTTAATAATCGATTCTTTACCATAGCTTCAAATGGGGAAATTTCGATTATCTATCATTCACGACTTGCTACTAAAAATCGTACGACTGTACGTTGCATTTTGAGACAAAAACCTTCTCTGGCTCAGTTGGCTGAAGGACATGGGGGGAAGAAAGAGAGAAGAAAATATATGTACAGGTAAACTTTATAATGATACACTCGGCACAGGGATATCGGAAGTAACAATTTTGAGAAAATACGGGTACAGGTATATATTTTTACAAATATGTTCAATATTTCGATAGAAATTTAAAAAATCTCCCCTCAAACAGTCACTCTCTAAAATCTGATGATCCAACAGTCACTGCTGAAATTTGGGAACTTTCAAAGCAACGGAATCTCAAAATGTTATGTATTCTCTTGCACTCTGACGTAAACAGCCGTAGCTGCTAATCGTCGTGTTAAATTGACGAACGAACAAATTAAGTGCTGATGTATGGATGTTGTGGGTACAAAAAAAGTCTGCCTGTTCTTTTGTAAAGAGATTGTTCAATAAAATCAACATTGGTTACAGGTATATTTGCCGCAAGAAGAATCAAGTGAAAAAAATTGTGATGTTCAATTGTAAATGTACAGTGTGTAATTTATTGTGTGTTTGTGGCATATGGTGTGATAAATAATAATTTTAAAAATAGAAGCAACAAAAAGCGACTTTTCCTCTCAGTCATCGGAAAAACAAATAATAAAAGGAAAATCTGCAAAAAATTGACCTCAAAAACTCAATTTTCGGCTCCGCAATATCAGGTTGAACTTTTTGGAGGCGGCACAAAGCAATATGATCTTTTGTTCATCCCTTGAAAAATACGGCCTGTCTTTCAGATATATTTGCAATTTGCAAGTAAGAGTTCATTTTACCAAATTAATCTTCCAACCTGTATTCGCAATATCTTCAAAAGGAGGTAATAAAACTGAATTGATGTTTCATCGCAATTTCATCGACGTTTAAACTCAAAAGTAGCGGCTGATGCGTTTAATTTTACGATATGAGAGTGATGAATTTTTCATAATAAAAATCGACTCGAAGACCTGTTATCCTACTGCGAGATAGCGAGACCGAACGAAAACATGGCAGCTTATTATACACTGCTGCATCGCTGCAGTGTAAAGCAGATACCGACTCTATTTGGATCGCGTTCAGCAGAAAGGAACCAAGCCACATCAGCTATTGTCAAGTTTAACTGGGCAATTTTATTTTTTACAAGAGAACTTTCGGGCAGATCCCTTCGAAAATTTTGAGGAATTTGATCCGTACTATGCAAACATTTCACAGGAATTTGCATAAAAATCCGCGCACAACCGTTTTCACGTAAATAATTAAATTGGCCGATTAAATTTGGCAATAGCTGATGTTGTTTGGGTCATTTCTGATTATCGCGGTCCATGTTTTAGTTTTTGCATTTTTTTTAAATTTCCTCGATGGAACGGACAACGATGGAGGGAAATTGATCAACGGTGAAGTGACGCGGGAAACATCGCTGATCGTCGCTCCTTTTGACGTAAGGGCGTTTCTCGATTCTCAAATGAGCCTTGTTCTCCGTGTAACTGTATCACTCTCAGGGCTCACGTGAATATCAAGGTAGGCGTTTGTATGAGCGGGGCGACGATATTATGCTCGCATCAAAGGCGATTTTTGAATTCCTCGGAAGCTCGTCAAATGAAGCGTTCCTCTTGACTGAAGTTCATGAACGGTAAATACGCCGCTTTTTCCCTTTGCAAATCGTCCTGCTCCTCCTTCGCCAAGCTGACTTTTATTAGTCTGCTCAGTCCTTCACTTTCAAGTGGACGCATTTCTATCAAACGGAGCTATGTGCATCAAGACATGAGCCCTGAGACCCATAAGAATATATGCATAAAAGGGCTCACTTCGTAATGCACATAGTTCCGTTTGGCAGAAATACGTCCAAGTGGAAAACGCCTCGTTCCAATCGAAAACTCGACCCTCGCTTAGCAAGAACCACCTATCCGTGTATACTTTCAATGAGAGTTAGGTGGTTTTAGGAGCTTCGGGTTGATGCACGCGGAAAGAGGAGCACACGGAAAAAAAAGATTTACTGAATTTAAGTAAACGCGTCTACTTGGATTTTTTACTTATTTCAAAACGGGTTTGACTTGGAAGAAACCAACGGTTTTCTTCATGTAAGACAACATGATTCGCTTGAGACAAGCGAATCGTGTTTTCTTAAATAAAATAAACGTTGTTTTAAAATAAGCCAACTTTTGCTTGAATGAAGAAACCAGTTTCTTTAAAATTAGTAAACGGGGTGAACGCCTTCTGAGTCCGGCCGTTGCCTCTTTTTAAGTCAACAGCATGCTTGGTAGAAGAAAATACGTTGTGTCGAAAGAAGAAACCGGTTTCCTCAAAATTAGTAAACGGGGCTAACTCCTTTCGAGGCGACCGGATGCAATTAGCAATACGCCCGTTGATTTTTTACAATTCAACAGTTTGCTTGGTACAGTGAAACACGTTGCGTTTAAAGAAGAAACCGGTTTCCTCAAAATTAGTAAACGGGGCGAACGCCCTCAGCGGGGGAGGATGCAATAAGCCAGACGCTGTTGCCTTCTTTTAACCCAACAGCTTGCTTGGTAGAAGAAAACACGTTGTGTCGAAAGAAGAAAACGGTTTCCTCAGAATTAGTAAACGGGGCGAACGCCCTCAGCGGGGGAGGATGCAATAAGCCAGACGCTGTTGCCTTCGTTTAACCCAACAGCTTGCTTGGTAGAAGAAAACACGTTGTGTCGAAAGAAGAAAACGGTTTCCTTAGAATTAGTAAACGGGGCGAACGCCCTCAGCGGGGGAGGATGCAATAAGCCGGACGCTGTTGCCTTTTAATAACCCAACAGCTTGTTTGATGAAAGAAAACACGGTACGTCAGAAGAAGAAACCAGTTACCTTAAAAGTAGTAAACGGAGTGAGTCCCTTCCGCGGGGAACGGATGCGGCATGGGACATGTGCGGTTGCCTACTTTCAATATAACATTTTGCTTCGAAGAAGAAACCAGTTTCCTTAAAATTAGTAAACCGGATGGTGACGCCTCCTATGAGAATGATACATGCAATTGCTGCCAGATGCCGTTAGCATCTGCTTAAACCAACACCATTTATGACGGAATAAAAGGAGACGGAAGTTAAAAAATCAAGATGCCCATTATATTTGTCTACAAAATAATTGTTCTTTAGGGAGAAATTCATTTAATGTGTCCTTTGAGAAATCACTCATATGCTCGGCGTCGACAAAAAATTAAATAAATAAAGAAGTAAAGAAGGAGAGGAAGAGGAAATATTTGCGTTGTTTTAAATAGATCGGCACTGTGCATTTGAAGTTTTAATTTTTATTTTTAAATGAAGGGGGCCTCATAAAGAGGACTTAAATACTTAAGTAGATTGAAGCCGGGAGTTTTTTGCATTGCCTCAGTTCAGTTTCATCGGACAATGTATTTCCTCACACTAAAAAATCGCAATTTTTTTTACTTATTTTCTTCCTTACTTTTCCTGTCCTGATGAATGAAAGATCCCTCGCAGATAGAATTAAAAAGGGTCAAATAAAATGCATGCTTATGCTAAGGGCCGAGGAAGAAATTAAAAAATGTGGAGAGAATCATACTTTTCAGCATGTCACCCACCAAGTTGACAGATGAAGATAATCGAATAACTCTGCTGCTACGTAGTGTTTACACTGTTCAATATCGATTTTCCGGGTCCCTTTGATTTATGAACGCAACGATGGAGTGGATCGAAAACAAAATACAGTTTTTTCTGTATTTTCGAAAGGAATTTGCGAGTGCAAAATTGTTGATATTTAAAACTTTGATTCATTTGTGTCCGGGGAAATTTTGGGTCGAAGGGCCTGTCGGGACCGATCTTTCCGCCCCCCCCTCCCTCCACAGTCTTGTACGGATACTCATAAGAGCTCAACATTTTTTACCGTAATTGAAGCATTTGACCCTTTTCACCTTGTTTCCCTGCAAAATAGGGTGGATCCAGCACTTCTTTACCACCTTCCTATCAACTTTAGAGAGTGTAACGAAAATGAAGTGCAGCTATACAATAAAATATTAGAACGTCACGCGTGTGATTATGTAAACTGAGTAAAATATAAGAGTAATCGAAGATTGAACTTTTTTTATGAATAAATTGTGACTGTCCACGGAAAAAGATGCCTTAATCCAGAAAATCTCAAAGCTTATTTTTCTAATCTTATTTTTTAAAGTAAGGAATTAGAACTATTAATGTTTCTTTTATAGTGCTCACATTCTTCCTTTTCCGCCCGATGTGAATTAATTAGAACTATTGAATAGAACTATTAATATTCTAATTGAAATAGAAAAGTCTAATAAATGGTCCAGAATAGTCTTGAATATTATAATCGAATTGAATAGAACTAGTAATATTTAAAAAATGTAACATTCTCAGTTATCAAAAATAAAAAGTTATTGTGTTACAAACATTTTCGAAGAGTTTCATTCTTTATTCTTATTTTTTTAAAATCAGCGATTCTTCAAGAAAAAATGAAGAGAGAAAATTTTAAAAAAGGCGCATTGCTTTAAATTCTTTTTAAAGAGATTAAAAATTAATATAAGATGGGAAAGAAACAAAAATAAACGTAAAAAAAGTGACAACAGTAACACGCGTATTTCTTTTTTGCTCCAAATTCATCTTTTCGGACTCAAAAAATCTTAACCCATCAGGTCTCACGCATATTCACTATCACAATAATGGTGATAGCCTAAGTCAATGACTTATATAGTGTAAATTCGGCCGACGTAGACATAAGCCCCGATGGCTAAGTAGGTAGGGTGTTAGGTTCATAAACTGTAGGTCCCAGGTTCAAATCCCGATAGGTAGGCCAAAATTTGCAAGTCGGTATACTTGCCATGTCGAGTCTTCGATACTTGCAGATATACAATTGAAAATTTTTTTCATCAAAAATTCGATAAATTAAACCATTTTTTGCTATTATTGATCAATAATAATACATATGATATGGGTGCAGTGTGCATACCTGCAGTGACTATTTACTAAATTTAAAACAACAATTGGCTAGAAATAAGTAAACACGCCTGGGAGTTAGGCAACATCCATTCATGCCGGGCGTCCCCGTTTACTAATTCTAAGACAACAGTTGGTTTCAATACAATAAACGCGCATTCCCGTCCAACACGCCGTTTACTAATTTTAAACAAACTATTAACTTGAAGCCAGTAAATGCACGTGGGAGTTACGCAACTGTTTCCTATTTCTAAGTAAACAGTTTACCTAGATCAATACGACGGATACTCACTTCAAACCAACGATAATTTCTTAAATTTAGGAAATATTTTCACGGCATGGAATGTTTCCTTTTTTTAAGTAAACGCTTTCTTCTTTTAAGGGGACGTGGAGCGTTGGATTGAGAAAACGCTATTTCTTGATCCAAGGTAACTCCGTTGTCTTAGTTCAAACCTCCGTTTCTTGTCGATACTTTTTAAGTATCCAGTTTACTTGGTCTAAGACGGCTCCGCCTTGTATTTAGGAAACATTTTTTTCAGTGCACCATTTGACCAGAACTGTCTATGGAACATTATGTTGATGAGTATCAATTAATTTTGTAGCTTCGAATGCCCCTAAAGTTTCTGCCCGACGTCGAAGAAGTTATTTTCAAAATGTTAGTTCAAAATTCAGTGGGAGTGAATATTTTGGTTTCCGACTTTTATCATTTTCAAATTCATTGGTGTCATTTTTCAAACTTCAAATTTTTGTTTTGAATTTTTTTTCAAATGTGTGATATTTTGTGCTATGCATTCCTAGATGTTTGATCAATTTCGACCGTTTAACATACTATTACATTCTAACAGACTAAAAATTCAATGTTGCCGATGAGGAAGAATTGCCTCTGTATCCTGCTTTTATACAAAATCATTTGGAAGCAAGGTAAACCTGGTAAGCACCATCAGACGGTGCTAACATTGTGAAGCCGTATCTCTCTAATTTAATGGGCGTATTCAATGGCTTGAGAGTAACAACTCTTGTCATAGAGGTGAGCCTAATTCGAGAAAATCTTCCAGTCCACAGAATTTTAATCCCCACATTTTGACTTCACGCGAAAAAAAACGCATTGCCTCTCGCCCATCGCGGTTGTCTAAATGCAGATGACCAGCAGCGGAAAGTTACTTCTTTTAAAGCTCGTTTTTTTACTATTAATTCTGCACAGATCATACTGTCGGAAAAATCATGCAACATTCAGGGACTGATACGTGATTCTTCCTTAGGACGAAGCAGCGCCCCTACTCTGTCATGCCAAGGAAAAACGCCGTATGAGCTTTCAGACATTGCCAAGTTTCCTCCGATATAAACCGAATTCACTGGGAAAATTCTGAAAATTATTTTCCAAAAATTTCACACAATTTTTTACGCAGTTTAATCTAAAATACCTGCAAATGTCGAGGAAAAATATGCATGAATGTTGTCAAAAATATATGTTTTATCATAGGAAATTTGGCAACTCTCGAATGTTCATACGGCGTTCTTCCTTAGCGCGGCAGTACTCAGAAACCAAGCGAGTTCCTGGAGCGTTAAGATCCCGGCTCACAACACCGCGGTGCACAGTTGCCGAAATGCACGAAAAAATCGAATATTTCATATGAATTTGTGCCGATTTGTAAGAACTTTCTGGCAAGAGGGCGGCGGCGCGCGGCGCCTGGGAGGGGGCCACGCGGTGAGCTCGGCCCTGAATTAGGGAGCCTTAAAGCGAGACCGGACTTTAAAGCCGCCGGAAAAGCGGCCGGGAGGAAAGCAGGAGAGCCAGAGCGTGGCGGAAGCAATTTTATCGGATTCCCCAATAAGGAGGGTTTAGTTAAGGGCGTCTGTCGATCACATCGCATTACACTCCCCCGCTCCCGTCTCGGGCCTTTCGCACGCTCGTCCTTTCGATATATTCCCACGCCGCCCTACGGGAAAATGCCTTACGCATCGGGTCGAATTTGATATTGAAATCGATGTATCGCCCAAATCGAACTCCCGTGACTTTCAGTGACTTGATCATGTCCTCCGTGCTCTCCTACGGAAAAATGCCTTACGCATCGAGTCCATACAACGAATTCGATATGCACGGAGAAAGAAACTTCGTGCGTGGGACCCGAAGTTTAGGTCATATGGATTTCTGAACTTTTTGGATTGAGCATTTGAACACTTTAGGTCCAGCTGCGGAGGTTTGGATCACACATCTGAAACTTCAGTTCTTACATCTTGTTCCCGCCATTAAGACTTATCAGCTGGGACGGCCTGGGGCACGGTGGAAGGGGTTACCATGGAGCTGGATGTTCTTTAGTTTTTGGTCTTAACTTTCTCAGTCAGAGAAAAAAAGTTGTAGAAGAAAAAGTTTGGTTTTCTGTCG
The DNA here is from genome assembly GCF_918797505.1 of Bemisia tabaci. Taxonomy (NCBI): domain Eukaryota; kingdom Metazoa; phylum Arthropoda; class Insecta; order Hemiptera; family Aleyrodidae; genus Bemisia; species Bemisia tabaci. Next base: position 5,751,736 of record NC_092799.1, read on the forward strand.
ATCCTGTCTTTATCCCTGTCTTTATCGCTGTCTTTATCCCTGTCTTTATAAAGCCTTTATCCCTTCTACAAAGTGAGTTATTCTTGATATTTTACATGGTCCTCCGAGCCGGATATATAAAACTTCTGAAAAACTTAGAAACGTTGTAGCAGCCACCCAGGTCCTAACCTCCAAGCTCTCGTCCCAACAAGTTACAAACAGAAGTCCTAATTTGACCCAGTCCTGCAGAGACGCAGCCACCCAGCCCCAGTGCTCCATCCAACGATCCTGAGAGAATCCTGTATCGTTCCATCCATTTTTCCTGGTGAATTCTATCCATTTTCCCTTCCTCCCTTTCCGTGTTTTTTCCTAACCTCGAAAAATAACCTCAATTGCTAATCCATCATTTCAATGGAAAATTATAAGAATTTTTCATTCTATTCACCCTTAAAAGCTTAGAAAAGCTTAATACAGCTGTTAACTTTTCATATTTAATTAAAAAATAACCTATATCGAATCTTCGCATAATTGGGTCAATTCACAATATCAGCTGTTTTAGAAAACAGGTTGTGAAACTGTATAACTTATAAAAAAAAAAAAATTCTTTTTCGAGGTTAGAAAATTTGTCCATGTTGCCTTCTTCTCCAGCATCTAATGTTAGTTTAACTCCAAGTGAACAGTTACTGATGGACCACAATTACGATAACGGTCTGCGGGAACAATTGAACCGAGTCTTACGTCAGGGTGTAACGGGTGGGGGAAACGATGATGAGGTTAATCGAAATGCCGTATTGAATTCCTTGCCAAATCCGACAACATCACTAAATCAAAATGTAAACAATGAAAACGTCAATGAGAGTGATTATCATACAGCGACTTTCACGTCGCATACATTTCAGCAAAGATCTTCCGCGCCTCCTTCTCGTCCCCCCTCGGTACATTCGCGAGCTTCAAATGATGTTGAAATCAAACTTATACGCCAAAGGAATTTGATCATGAGCGAAGTTAGAACCATTTTGGGGAAGTTAACCGAAATAACTCCGGAAAACATTGATAGTTTTTCATTTTTCATGGATAGGCTGGAAAAACTCCAGGATGGTTTTGATAGAACTCAGGGTGAAATTCTCTCCACCGATGTGTCAGAGGAGAGTGTGATTAACGCTCAAATGGAATTTTTAGAAATGGTGATGAAAGCTCAATCACTATATCAACATGCCAAAAAATCTTCGAAGGATTCTAATCCGAATTCTACCACATGCTCTAATAATACAAGGTCTCAAGTGAGGCTTCCTAAAATCGTGCTGCCGCGGTTTGATGGTAAAAAGTTGTCAGATTGGTCAATTTTCCATAACTTGTTTGAGGTTACAATTCATAAATCTTCTACGCTTAGCAACATTGAAAAGTTCCAATATTTGCTCGCCCAACTGGAAGGCGAACCACTAAATTTAGTTAAAAATTTAGAATTTACTTCTGAAAATTATTTAGTTGCCTGGGATTTATTGGTAGATTATTATCATAATGAGAGACGACAAATAACTTATTACCTTTCAAATTTACTTGATCTCCAAGAGTTAACGGCGTCTAATTTATCTCATTTCTACACCAAAATAAAAGAGAATATGCAAGCGTTGGAGGGTTTAGGGTTGAAACCTGAAACTTATTGTTCATTATTGGTTTTGGTTTTATTACGGAAATTTAATAATTTTCATAAACGACGATTTGAGGATTCTCGGGATGAAAAAACTAAAATGCCAACTGTTGACGAAATTTGCAAATATCTACAAGACGAAATTGCACAAATGTCAGAAGGCGAGTCTAATAAATTTCGTTCAAACCAAAAATGCCCAAAACTCTCATCTGCTCCTCCAGTGAGAGCTTTGCAGGTGGGAAAGGGTTCATCATCTCCCTCCCCCCCTCAGTCGGAGGGTAAACAGGGAAACTCTGGGGGAACTACAAAATTACCCCCACCATATTTGCGATGCAAGCTTTGTCCCAAAAGCTCTCATACTCTAGCTCAATGCGAAAAGTTTAAAAATATAACTGCACAGGATCGGCGTGATATTGTGACACAAAATCATCTATGTTATAATTGTTTGAGTACATCTCATGGGGTTAAGGATTGTGAGAGTAAAAAACGATGTCAATCATGTTCGAAAAAACATCATTCTATGCTGCATCTTTCAACTGCAACTGCATTACCCACCCAGATGTATCAACATGAATCGACTCCACAACCTTCCACATCAGCCACCATTGGTTCTGATCAGACGATCCAACCTCAGGGTCAGCGTACCCTCCTTACTGAGAGTCGAAATATGACGTCAGTGTTGCCAACAATAACTGTTTTGTTGACGGCAAAAAATGGCCGCACATTGGTTGCAAAGGCTATCCTAGATAGCGCGGCTGATACGGGCGTTATCAGATCAGAGTGTTGTTCTCTCCTTAGAATTAAACCTAGCCACACTGAAATGAATCTTTCAGGTCTATCTGAAAATCAGGTTGAGTCTAAAGGCATGGCTGAAATCAGCATTTCAACGCCTGATGGACGGTTAGTGGCTCCAAACTATCCTATGATAGTCGTTAAGAAGATAACTGGTCTTCTTCCACCAGTCCCATTAGATAAGGATTTGAGGAAAATTCTGGGACAATACCCTTTAGCTGACAAACATTTTGATGTTCCGAGCAAACCTGATCTCATTTTAGCTGTTGACCTCTATGCATTGATTGTCAACGGTCCCCCTCTCCCTCTGGGACCCTCTTTGCCATCAGTAATGTCCACGGTTTTTGGTTATGTTGTTTTGGGAAAAACGTTTTCGACGTTGTCATCGTCTATGGCAAAACCTCCCCTCCCCCCTTCGCAGCACTCATCGGTAGCGCTCCTCCGCTCTGCTCCGGTACGTTCGGCAAGGGTTCTTCTAACATGCAACTGTTCTAGTGGATTGTATTCAAAAGTAGAGCAGTTTTGGGCATTAGAAGAACCAACCCCTTTGAACGGTTTGAAACCGGAGGAAGAATATGCGGAACGGTTGTACACGGAAACTACGGTGCAACTCCCAAGTAAAAAATATCAAGTAGATTTGCCATTCCGTCAAAATTCTGGGAATTTGGGTGAATCGTACTCCATCGCGGTTAAAAGGTTTCATCAATTGGAATCGAAATTTCGTAGAAATCCAATCTTAAAGGAAAAATATGTTCAATATATGAAGGATTATGAACAGAACGGTTTTATGCGGGAAGTTCCCCGCCCTCCTGAGGGAACGCCTCATTATTATATGAGCCACCATGGAGTTATAAACGAGTCGTCAAGTAGCACAAAACTTCGAACAGTTTACGACGCAAGTATGAAAACTTCTAATGGAAAATCCTTAAATGATCTATTATTACCTGGTCCTTCATTGTTAGAAGACATTCCTATGCTTTTGTTGAGTTTTCGGCGTTTTCCCACGGTGTTCTCAGGGGACATTAAACAAATGTACCTTCAAATCGAATTAAATCCTAAACATCATCTATTCCAACTAATTGTTTGGAGGCCTGAACCTTATATGCAACTAAAAACTTATGCTTTAGTAACAGTATGTTTTGGGGTAAATTGTTCACCGTTCTTAGCCATACGCACAATAAAACAGATCATAAAGGATCATGGTCATAAATATCCTAGGGCAGCAAAAGCGCTAGCGGACGCGCTTTACATGGATGATTTGGTGTATGGTGATAAAACGGATGAGGATACCAAAACTTTGTTAACAGAAGTAATCCTTCTTTTGGCTGAAGGGGGTTTTTTCATGAGAAAATGGACTTCCAATAAATCAGCCATTTTGGCAAATTTTCCTTCAGAAGATTTGGAGGTTCCGAAAAGTGGATTTGACGACCCGGTCTTCAAAATATTAGGGGCATTTTGGGCTTGTGAGAAAGACATTTTCTCTTACAAAATAAAACGAGCAGAGTCCGTTAATACAAAAAGGGGCCTTTTATCATTAATCAGTTCGATTTTTGATCCGTTAGGATTTCTAACACCTGTCATTTTTAAGGCAAAAGCCTTCATGCAGGAACTTTGGTTGATTAGTTTGGGATGGGATGACCCACTCCCCCAGGAACTAATACATCGTTGGGAAAAGTTCGCAGATGAATTGCAATTGTTATCTTCTATAGAGATCCCACGATATATAGAGACCGAAGATAGGCAAGTACAATGTCATATATTTTGCGATGCAAGTGAGCTGGGAATAGCATGCCTGATTTATCTGCGATCTTTCCACCCTTCCACGGATGAATTTGCAAAAATAACTCTCATTGTTGGGAAATCGCGTGTTGCGCCTCTAAAAAAGGTCTCATTACCACGACTTGAATTATGTGCAGCAGCACTGGGTATAAAAGTATTGAAAACATATCTGCCAAAAATAATGGAATATTTTAGTGTAAAAAGAGTCTTCGCTTGGTCAGATTCTACGATAACTTTGGCCTGGATTCAAACTCCTTCATACAAACTAAAAACTTTTGTAGCAAATAGAGTAGCGCTAATCCAAAATTTAACAGAAACAGTGAGATGGGGTCATGTTGAAGGCCGCTTGAATCCGGCAGATGTCGCGTCAAGAGGAATAATGCCTAGTGAATTGAAAGATCACCCTCTGTATTGGAATGGTCCACCTTGGTTAAAAGAAAAGGAAGAACTTTGGCCAGAGCAGTTACGAATAGTTCCATCCGATGGAAAATTACCAGAGTTAAAAAAGTTTAACACGATATTAATAACAGCTCAAGAAGAAAAGATAGAAATTAAATTTCCACAATCTTCTTCATGGAATAAGGTAGTGAGAGCAATTGCTTATGTTTTACGTTTCTTAATACGTCATGACCGTGTCATTAAAAAAGGACCCATTACAGTGGAGGAATTTCTAGTCGCTGAAAATAAAACTCTATTCTTAGTTCAGAAAGAGAGTTTTGGGGGGGACATCGACCGCCTAAAACGAGGTGAAAAATTAACAAATAAATCTAAACCACTCAAACGATTGGCACCATATATTGGCGTGGATGGTTTAATTCATGCTCAGGGTCGATTAACGCATGCCCCTCTCCCAGAGTCAGCGCGGTATCCGATAATACTACCATCAAAACACCGCTTAGTGCGCCTTCTGGTTGAAAAATACCATAAGGACAACATGCACGCTCCTCCGCAACTCCTGCAATCTCTGTTACGTCAGAGATTCTGGATAATGGCATCAAGAGGATTGACTCGATCAGTGTTTCAGTCATGTATTTATTGCTTTAAGGTACAACCTAGAAACAAAACTCCTTTAATGGGTGATTTACCAGCTGAAAGAGTTCAGCAGAGTCCCCCATTCCACAGAACGGCATTGGACTTTTGTGGCCATTTCAATGTAAAATTGCATCAGCTTCGGTATGCGATTATTTCTCCAGTCTATGTTTGTGTCTTTGTGTGCATGAGCACCAAGGCAATTCATCTAGAAATGGTCTCAAAATTGAGTACCGATGCGTTCGTCGCTGCGTTACAGCGCTTCGTCAGTAGACGAGGCAAACCGGCATATATTTATTGTGATAATGCTAGCAATTTCCAGGGAGCGGCAAATAGATTTTTAAAATTAATTACGTCAGAGGACCCAAATTTAATATTGTTTTCTCACAATAACAGAGTGGAATTTCGCTTCAATGTACCATTAGGGCCCCATTTGGGGGGTCTGTACGAAGCTGCAGTGAAAAGTTTTAAACTACACCTGAAACGGGTGATAGGTGATAGTGTATTAACTCAAGAGGAGTTTCAAACATTGACAGCCCGTATTGAGGCTATTTTAAATTCGCGTCCTCTCACTCCACTCTCCTCTGACCCACGTGATTATCAGGTTCTCACCCCTGGCCATTTCTTAATTGGTCGGCCATTAGTGGCGTTACCAGAAAGGCAATATGACACGGAAAGTCCACCATTTCTGCATAGGTGGAATTTGGTGGAGTTGTATGCCCAACAATTTTGGCAACGTTGGCACCTTGAGTACCTTCATACACTCCAACCACGAGGGAAGTGGTTGGAACAAGCCGGGAATCTGGAGGAGGGAACATTGGTTCTTCTCCATGATCCTCAAAGCCCCCCCTTAAAATGGACTCGAGGCCGAGTCTTACGTACATTTCCAGGGAAAGATAACAACACAAGAGTAGTAGAAGTCAAAACTCCCAACGGAGTGTACAAAAGACCGGTGGTAAAATTATATGCTCTGCCATTGGGTAGTTCTCAATAGTGAATTTAACCTTCTCGTAACAAATGAAATCTACTCTATGTTCAAGATGAGCAATAACGAGAAGTCTGTATCTACTCACCCATCTCCCACATCGACCAGTGTGTCTTCCCTCCCCTCCGCTCCATCGACCAGTGTGTCTTCCCTCCCCTCCGCTCCATCGACCAGTGTGTCCTCCCCTCCCTCCGCTCCATCGACCAGTGTGTCCTCCCCTCCCTCCGCTCCATCGACCAGTGTGTCCTCCCCTCCCTCCGCTCCATCGACCAGTGTGTCCTCCCCTCCCTCCGCTCCATCGACCAGTGTGTCCTCCCCCCCCCTCCGCCCCATCGACCAGTGTGTACTCCCCTCCCGCCCCTCACCGTTTGGATCTCTCCTCCAATTTCCTCTTACAAGCAACATTGCAATTCGATCAATGGTTCTACGGGAACCAGGTTGCAGTTATCTCACATCTCCAAAGGGAGAAAGATAAGGAGACTTCAAACAAACAGTTGTGATTGTTGCTCTATCCTTTACGTGTATCCCGTTCCCTTCCCTTACCCCCCTTTTTTCTGTGTTCACAGTGACTGAGCAACAGAACTCAAGGAAACCGCCATTGCGGACCACCATTACCAAAATTTTGGAAAAAAACACTTGCGGTATCCTCGACCATCCTTTGCGGCCACCGTTCGTAAAGTGTACAAATGGTCACTATGTATGCGGATCATGTCGTCCACAGTTGACGAATGACGAATGTCCTTACTGTAGAGTACCATTGTCAACGGTTATAAAGGATCGTATTTTGGACGAGATTTTCTTTGCTGTTCATCCAACTTTTGGTTCAGGTGACCCAGAACCACCATTAGGCCGGGGGGCCAACCGGTCATTGAGTGCAACCGCTGGACCCTCAAGACTGCCAAGGGGCAGGGGATATCTCCTCTCCCAGTTGGGACAGGTAGACTCTTCTCCACCACTTCCAGGACGGGGGAGTCAATTAGGCCAATCTCCAAGTCAGAATCTCCAACGGACAATTGGGAGAAGTCTGATTGAAGCAGCATTCGAGGAGTCGCTGTGGAACACATTGGATATTGACGACGCCGGGAATTTATTTGCACGAGTTCCAGTGCGTAGATGAGTAGTGGTTCGGGACCCCTGCCTCCGGGGCTCGGGTTGTCTCAGCTGCGTCAGTAGGGCGGGTCATCCTACTCGTCTTGATCCCTTCGGGGTTCAAGGCGGGCCGGGATGTTCCCGCCATTAAGACTTATCAGCTGGGACGGCCTGGGCCACGGTGGAAGGGGTTACCATGGAACTGGATGTTTTTTAGTTTTTGGTCTTAACTTTCTCAGTCAGAGAAAAAAAGTTGTAGAAGAAAAAGTTTGGTTTTCTGTCGATCCTGTCTTTATCCCTGTCTTTATCCCTGTCTTTATCGCTGTCTTTATCCCTGTCTTTATAAAGCCTTTATCCCTTCTACAAAGTGAGTTATTCTTGATATTTTACACATCTGAAGTACTTCCGTTTTCACATCCGAACAACTTCGGTTCTCACATCCGAAAAACATTCGGTTCTCACATCTGGAGTACTCAGATGTTAGACCTGGAGTTTCAGATGTGTGATCCGAACCTCGAGAGCTAGACCTGGTGTTCAGATGCTCAATTCGAAAACTTCAGAGATCCATATGACCTAAACTTCGGGTCCCACGCACGAGGTTTTTTTCTCCGTGTGGAAATCGATACATCACCCAGATCAAACTATACCGTGATTTTCAATGCGATGAAAATTCTTTCGGTACATTTTTATGCCTTCCAATTTATTGAAAAATATCTTACGCATCGAGTCGATATGACCAATTCATTGTGGAAATCGATATAGTGCCCATATCAAACTCCCGTGACTTTCAATGGCTTAATTTTGTCCTTTCGACAAATGTCCGCACCTCCTTGCGGGAAAATGCCTGACGAATCGAGTCAATACAGCAAATGTGATATGGAAATCGATATATCGCCCAGATCGAACTCCCGTGATTTTCAATGGCTTGATCTTGTTCGTTCGATACATTTCCATGCCTCCTCACGAATCGCGTCGTTACGACAAATGTGATATAAAAATCGATAAATCGCCCAGATCGAACTCCCGTGACTTTCAATAACTTGCTCTTGTCCGTTCGAAATGCCGTTGCTTCCATACATTTCCACGCCTCTTCCAGGGGAAATGCCTGACGAATCGAGTCGATACGACGAACTCGATATGGAAATCGATGTATCGCCCATATCAAACTCCCGTGACTTTCAATGGCTCCTTCCGACACATCTCCGCACCTCCTTACGGGAAAATGCCTCACGAATCGAGTCGATATGACAAATGCTATATTAAAGTCGATATATTGCCCAGATCAAACTTTCGTGACTTAAGTTGTTGTTCTTTAAATTGCCAATGAAGTGGTGTAAACCTTCTTTCCCTGGACGAAAAAACGTAAATGCGTCGCAGCATCGCAAAATTTTATCGGGCAAATCGCATTTATAATAGGAAACTCTTGGACCTTTGAACTGAAAATTTTGTCGGGTTTTTCCTTTCGTTCTGGACGAAAATCAGCAAAATTTCAGACAGATACTTCGCATAAATTTCCTCGTTTCAGACACAGTGTAGCAAGATGATATTGATTTAAGCCGAATCGAGTGTTGCTTTGATCTGATAACACATCTTCCCACGAATTCCGCGTGCTGGGGGATAGAAGTTGCGCGGCGCAGCTTAAAAGTTTATCTCTCCACCCCCGGGACTCGGGAGTTCAGTTCGTTTAGTCGGGGTCATCGGTTAATTGCTTGGCGGCCCAGCGTGGGATTTTGTGCGGGGGAGGTCATTTCAACTAAAACCGAGAGTGATTTTGGGATTCGTGGAGTTTACCTCAAGAAATTAGCCTTTTTAAAAGCTCAACTTGAGGGACAATGCTATAATACCTCAATAACTGATGAAGTAGTATTAGAAAATAATCCTGATTCAGCCAAGAAACGCAAATCCTTTTCTCACCTCAAGACGCTCATTAGCCCACGTAAAAAGACAAATATAAAACATCTGTCCTGTAAAATCCAGGAAGATGCCCAAAGTGAAGAGTTGCTCTCTGAATCGTCAGAGGATACTTCTTAACCCAAGCATTTTGATCTACAAACAGCTGTAAAAAAGCAGTCGAAAAACACCATTTTTCAATGAATTGTGAGAAAATTCTAGTACAGAAATAAAAAAAGGTCATGTACATTTTGCCTTGGAAACATAATGATGGCGAAAGCCGGAAAATGCCAATTTCGAGTTCTGACATTATGTGAGGGCCATTTCATAGCCATTTTTGAAATATTATGCTAAAGTTTATTCGAGATTGGCAAAAACGGTCCTTTTTATGATTCCATTTTGGGGCCTTAATCGCAATGTAATTTAACATTAAAGCGGTATTTTAGCAAAATGTTTCGAATAAATATCTATAAGTCACACTTGTTCCTTTGTCAAAAAATGCATTCGGATCTGAACAGTATTTGAATTCATTGAAATAGTTCTAATGTATTCTTAATATGTTTCAGGTAAAAGAAATATTTCATCTACTCAAACATTTCGAGAAGTACTTGTGTGTACGTATGTTTTGAATTTCAACACTAAAAAATGCATGCACTCATCCCTGTGAGAGGAAGATAAATAATTTGTTTTAAAGATCTCTGCCGTCGTCATAATCCCACCTTTGAGATAGTCTATAGCTTCTCTATTCTCTGATTTCAAATAAAAAGTTGTTCTTCGACCGAGCAACTTCAAAATATTAAAGTAAATTATAAGGTTCTATTCAGGTCATATTCGAGCAAAAGCCTTGAGTCCCCCAAAAAGGGGCACAAAAAGGCGATGTTTGACAAGTTCTTTCCAATAAGTAGTGGAACAAAAGTGCTTCGTCAGTTTACCTTCACGATTTTCATCCCTTTCTGTTAAGTATGGATAATCGATGAATGTTACGAGTACAGTATTTTGATTTGGAATGCATCCCTTTTTGCTTAATAACGCCGATTATACCGTAAAAATGGCAACGCCCGTGCGGAACAGCGTACATTTCCTCCCCTCACTAATTTCGAGGCAATCAAATGCGAGAGCCTCGAACCAGTCGTCGGGAAACGCATTAAGATAGGAACATCCCTGTCAACATTAACCAATCATTGTCTCCGAAGCTGCCACGGGCTTATGTTGGCGAGTCGTGATTAATTTTCCATGATTTTTCCTCGAGTTGGCCTCTGAAAGGAGGATATTAACCTGAAATCCGGCAACTTGTGTGACGTCACGGTACGCTGGCGCCGTCGGAGCGTATTGTCGCCACCTGGAGCAGTATGCGCCATGCCGCGATACTTCGTCGAAAAATGGAACATTCTTGTTTATTATTTTTTATTTGTATGTTCATATTTTTTATTTTAAGCTTCGTAACTTGAATTAACCTGGATACATGGAGGGATTTTAAAAAAAAGAGTACAAATTCTCTTCATACTAGTCACTGTAAGGGTTTGCTCAACTGTCTTAAATTTGTCCTCTCATCATGAATAAAACGCAATTTCAAAACTTGTTCAATGATAACCTCGAGCAGCGGGTTGATTAATGAAATCGATAGACAAAGGAGACAAAAAAATGTGATCCTATTGGTTGGAGCGGTTCCATCTTATAGACTAAAAGGGGAATGATGGACTAACTGCATGGTCCCTCAAAAGTTGTCGTTAGTCAGTCTATTATTTACTGCCTTTGTCCATTGCAACTCTGCTTCAAACAATTAGGATTGCTCTTTGTTTCCTGTCTATCACTTTGTCGATCAATTCCAATAATAAGCCCGCTGAGGCTGCTTGAAATTCGATGCAGAGAAAATATGTAAAGAAATATTTTGTTTAGGGTATTTACGAAATTTCGTTAGGGAATGGAGCAATCTCATAAGTGAAATGTTTCGTGTGATGGGGCTCTTCAATTTCAGAAAGTGACTAATTTTATCAAGGTACAGAGGTGTTTCAGCTACTCCGTAATTACTCGTAGTTTCTAAGATTTTCATTGAAAATGGAAGGGAAATCATTAAACATCGTATAATTTGTTACCTCCAAAATATAAACGACTGTAATGCGCTATACTGCTCAACGAAACTTGACTTTCTAGCTCATTTACTTAAATGAGAAACTGAATCTGTTTTGAACAAAACCGATATGAATCCTAAGACTGTCATCTAACAACCCCTAATATCCAGTTTACATCATGGAAAAAAATAATATTGCTGATTTAACAATTTTGTAGTTAAAAAAGTGTCCGAAATGTTTCAATGTAAATTTTACAAAAAAGAAATTTTAATTTCACCACCCCCTGGGAAATGGCTTTCCACTATCGTAAGATGATGTACATTTGAAGCATCTCGGACATATTTGTTAACAATTTAATTGTTAAATCTTCAATCCATTTTTCCCTGTGATTTTTGCACACTGTTGTGTGCAATTTTTGCACCGCGTCGCCCTCTGGTGTAGGGTCTATTAAATTGTTTAATTCGCAGAATTTTCTGCGTTACGACTATCTACGTGCTTGAACCCCAATCTTTGCCCAATATTCTATTCTATATTATATCTTCTATTTGCAAAGGAAAACATGTTTCCCCTTCTCCAGTTTTTAGCGAACAATCAGCGAACATTTTGGCGACGTTGAGGTTGCTGTGAGCTGGACCCTCCTGTAAAATATCGGGACAATGCGGCTTTTATGCAAACTCATATTTTCGAGTGGTGCAATAAAATTAAGCAGCGATGCCAGACTTCGGAGTTTTGTCTGCTATGGTTATGGAGTCCCAGACGACCTCCAAGTAAAGAAATTAGTAAATTTTATGACTGGGGAGATTGGTTCTTTTAATATTACCGCAATTATGAACGAAAAGAAATGTTGCCAAACTAGTAGGCTCTGAGTTCTATTGCTTCCTTTTTTCCCGCACGATATAAAATGTCCAAGGAAACATCTAGATCCATACAGACACGTTTTTCTAAAGAACAAAACTACTTTGGAGAAAATATGGAATCAATTACGAGGAAGTAGGTGAAAATGAACACTAGTGGACAATAAATTTCCTGTTCTATTTTGCTGGTCTCTTTCTAGGCGAATGAATAAAAAAGAGTATCTGTTTGGCTCTTGCTATTTTCTTAAAATTTCATTCTTGTTTTTTACACCAATCGGGCTTCCAAACTAAAAATGGTATTTTTCAGCCCATTGGTAGATTCTCATGACAGCTGTTGGACGTTCTGCCACATACATCTGCATGCCATATTAATCTTCGGGTCAATTTTTGAGAGTTTAAAGCAACCGACTGGACATTAAAATTCGATACATTGCATGGATGATATATGGCTACGGCTAGATTTGTCATGCGCGGGCTTGGTTTCAACAATCGGGCCACTAACGGTATGATATTGACTGCTCTCGTTGCTCCATGTTTGGTCCAAGATATTAGGTTATATTCACCTTCCAATCGTATGCTGAGAAAATGAGCTAGTGCAATAACACCACAAGAAATAATTCGATATACTATCAGAAACACACGTAGTTTATTAGTGACAGAAACTGAAATTGCAAATACCAAAAATAACAGACTGAGACATCTCGTATCAAAAACCGATGATATGAACCACGAAATGACATAAAACATAAATGTCAATGATTCAAGATTAAGAAACATAAATCTTGCCGATCCAAGTTTTGCCTCAGGAGGGCCCATTGATGGAATTTTCAATTCAACTGTGGTTTGGAAATCGATATTACCTGAACTGCTGCTGATTCCAGAATATCCAATTCTACAGAACACCATGTTTGGATGGGTCATAGACGATCAGCTTAATAACTGTATTTTTATAGCGGGTGAAGCGGCAGCTCTTTTCTTGTTTTTCAGGAAAGTTTGAAATGGCCTTCCTAATGATTAATATAAGTTCGAAGGTCTAGTAGGGTGAATTAGGAAAAACGTGGCAACCTTACATTCTCTTTTACGGTCCGTGACTCCCTTTTCTTGTCTTTTCCCTCCAATTGGTCACATTTTCTCACCGTCAAAAAATCATTAATGTCACTTTACTCCCGGAGAAAAGATCCTTGTTCCCTCGCTTTGGAACAGTTTTGTGACGAGACTTCGAACTGGAGCGGTTGGACGCGCTCCCTTCCAAACACACAAGATGGTCATTAGCGTAAGTGACTTTTTGTGCCGTCTTCACGCAGGATACTTTCTTTTTAGCGAGGAAAAGCTCGTGCAATTATTTCCCGTCGTATGGAGGAATTTTCTGCATTATCATAAAAGGAGGACAGTGGCATGGCGTGCTTTGCGATAAAATGGAAAAGGATCAATAAACAGCTAGGGTGCCTGAACGTGCCTTCTAAACGTGAACCTGAAGACAGATTTTGGCGAAAAATGCGGATTTCTGGCATTGAACCGCAAACCAGCAAAATTCGCATTCTCCGCAATAGTCGAAAAAGATCTCCCGAAAAGGGACCAAAAATGACCCAATAAAGATGTTTCAATGAACAAAAAATCGTTGAGTTGAGGAAATTTAGTTAGGGTGGGCCCAAAAATGCTGTGGCATGGCGTGCTTTACGATATATCGCGATATATATTTGTAAAATCTTTTCCAAGCAATGCCATCGATACTAATCTCAATGAGCCGTAGTTGTGTTGAAAGGAACCGCACAAAGATGAATAAAAGAGGAATAAAACCAAAAAGCAAGCAATCATTGGTTTCAACCTATTTATACATCGATCTTTTAGAGTCAGGTACGTCCAATTTTGAGCGTTTGGTTGCGCGTGCACCACGATGCAGCTCAGTAACAGAACAAAATATTAAAGAGAAAATTAAAGTGCTTTAGAAATCGTTAAATTTGACATGAAACCACCTTCATAATTACAAAACGCACATTATATTTTCTTTTAATACGTATTACCCCTCATCAATTGAAATGAGAATAATCCATGCAGAGTGTGCAAAAATTTCAAAATCCTGAATTGAAAAACGCTGACTCGGCGAGTTTAAATATTAGATCCTAACACAAAGCGAAGCGGCGCGGCGTACTGCTGCCAGCACGAAACGCGTATGGCGCCTACAAACCTAATAGGGATACTTCACGCATCGCGCAATGCGTGAAGTATCCCTGTTAGGTTTGTAGGCGCCGGCGCGCCTGATTGCCCGCCGCGCTGCGGGGTGCCACGGCGCGGCGCTTCAAGCAACTATTTTGCAACTGAGATGTGGCACAATATCATACAAAACGAAAGGCGGTCCAATATATTGAGAACTAGCAACCAACCCGTGCTTCGCACGGTGATAAACCGTCATTAATGAAATTACATCATGTTATAACAATAGCTTTTGTATTAATATATTTTACTATACTTATTATGCCCATATTTATATTTTTTAATATTTTTATTCAGAAGCTACAAAATATTTTTACAAATGGGGGCTGTTGTTGTACTCATCAGCAAAAACAAAAAACATGTTTGCGAGTATCAATTTAATAAATATGGTAGTAATTTATAGACCCAGCAGTCTTGAAATTAAAAAATAAAAAACTGTTGGAAGAGGATGTATTTATTAATTTCAATAAATAAAAAAGGCAAATTTTGAGATGTTGCTCTACACTAAAAACATTAAATGAAAAATCATACAAAAGAATAAATTTAAAAAATATAAAATCATGAGTGTGACAGACATTTTGAGATCTTACGCTAGACCTAAAAAAGTAGTTAAGTAATTTATTTTAATTGAATAGCAACTTGAATTGACAATAAATTTTGAAAGAAGATATAACATGCTCTGAAATTTTGGAAATTGGAATTGGAATTTTGAAACAATTTAATAACAATTTAAATTTATAATCTGGAAAAATTAAATTATTCCGGCAAATAATTTCGGACTTTTAAATGTGAAGTACCTAAACACAAGGACCTGGACAAGAAACTCGAACAGAATCGTTCAACATTCAAGGAGCAAAAAATAGTTTCTAAAAAAATCATGATTGTATCATGACAAAATCATGATTTAATCGCAAAAAATCGTTACTACGTCCCAAGAAAATCTCTACTAAATTTTTGACTATGCAATGATTTTAAAACAACATGAAAAAAATTCAATCAACTCATTATTGTTGTTCATAATTGTTGAAGCAAATTTGAAGCGTTTTCAATTCTCTGTGAAAGTTTGTTTGCATTAAATTAACATAAAACTTGTTTATAAACAATATTTTTGGTTTTACAAGTTGGTTGTAGAACAAACAAATTTTCTGGAGAACTAACTCTTGAAAAAGCTACGTATACCTGTCCATGTGAAAAGCAATCATGTCTTAGATCTACACCAACTGTTTTTATCGTTTGACCTTGTGATTTATTTATGCTGATCGCAAAACAAAGTTTCACAGGGAATTGAAACCGCTTAAATTGGAACGGCAAGTTTGATGGAATTACAGGAATTTTGGGAATGAATACAGTTTCTCCTTCATTTGGGCCTGTAATTATTTTTGCTTCAATTAAGTACTTATGTAAAGCAATAATAATTAATCTGGTACCATTGCACAATTTAGGAGGTTTTAGATTTCTTAAAAGCATAATGGGTACACCAACCTTTAAATGCAATGTATGTGGAGGACAACCAGCAGGATTCAAAGTGTTTAAAAATTCAACAGGATAGTGAACTGCATTTTCAATCTCAGTTGTTGAATCAATTGATAAGTAAGTATTTTCCGGAGATTCAATATTTTTCAAACATAAGTTGTTAATTTCAAGAACGTCTTCATTCCTGGCAGACAAAATTGCTCTTTCTTTAAACCATGAATAATGAATTGATTGAATTTTTTTCATGTTGGGATAAATTTTTGCAATTAACTCATTAATTTGATTAACAACTACACACGTGTTATCATCCAACACAATTCTATCGTCAACTTCATACCTTGTGCCGTTGCCCATCTCCAACAAAATTTGAGCAAATTCCTCCATATTTTTTTCAGACCCTACATGAACCCTCATATTTTTGGATAAATGTAAAACTACCATCTTCTTCCAAAGGTGAGATGACTTTAAGCAAGCATTGATTTCGTCTGCTGGTGTTCCTGATGGAATGACAGGAAGTGTTTGCCTAAAATCGCCAGAGAATAGAACTGTAATTCCTCCCATTGGTAGATTGTTATTGCGAATATCTTGGAGAGAACGGTCTAATGCCTCTACGCATTTTTTATGTGACATTGTACTTTCGTCCCAAACAATAAATTGACAGTCTCGTAAAACTTTGGCTGCATCGCTTTGTTTTGAAATGTTACAAACAGGGTTTTCATGGGAAAGTATATCTATAGGTAATTTGAACACTGAATGTGCGGTTCTTCCACCCCACAGTAAGGTAGCTGCTATTCCAGAAGAAGCAACAGCAAGTGCAATTTTACCACAAATTCCCCCACAAATTCACCCTAAAAACCCCCTGTGTACCTCTAAAAACTATTGGACTGATGAAGGGGGGGGGGGGGGGAGAGGAAGATTATCATAGCATAGTTGAATGAGACCTATGTATAGGTCTTTATAAGTAAAGGTCATAAAAAAGTACATATACAAAAGGAAAGCGTATATAACAAATAAACAAATGGATTTCGTGAAGGAGACATGCTGGCTAATAATATAATATTATAGTGTAATAAAATATTCAATACTTACGATGAAAAATGTCCAAATCAAAGTCGACGTCCAAAATCAAGTTTTCAAGAGACTTGTAAAACTCTACTGGAACCTCACCTTTAATTGTCCACATACAGTTTAAGCCATTACACCTCGCAACAAAAGACTTGTCAAAAAAATTCACTTTTACTTCCACTTTTGCATTAAGGTGTTTCTTACTAATAAGAGGACATATACAATCCGCCAACTTAAATATCAGTATTTTTTCCAAGAAATTAAAATCAATCTGCGAATAAATACAACTTCCCAAAAAAAGTGATGAAATAAACTTTAAAAAATCACGTTCATCTTGCAAACGAACCATTTCACAGAATGAGAATCTTCTTTCAAAAAATCCATGGTAACTTTAAGAAATAATGTGTCTTTGCTTCGAGTTTTTTTTCTTTCCTTTTTTTGGTTATCTTTATTTGAAAAATGAATATGCATTAAATCCCCCTCCCCTTTCCCTCTAATTACATCAACTTTCAAGAATGAACGCAGAACATTCTTAACAAATATGAAAATATAACGTGAAATTACAGATTTCGTGATTTCGGCAACACTGCTCCGGTTCGGAATATCCAAAATTAAACAGAAAAAACAGCTGATCGAGACGCAATAAAAGAAGGGAAACCACGACGACCAAACGACGATGATCGATCGCGGAACACCGCTCTAACACACGGGTCACCCTTTTTTAGCGTGTTTTCAACCCTTAGAATCAAAATTTCGAAAATCGGACGACGAATTGCACCCCTTCAGCACGAACCGCACATGCGTACAAAGTTTCAAGGAAATCCGCCTTCGGGAAGTCGCTGAAACATTGGGTACAAAATTGGGGCCTCTCCTTTATAGTTATAGATAGATAACAGGCACTATTTAAGAGTACGAAGCTTTCCTCGCAAAATAAATCAAGATACTGCCGCACAAAAAAAGAGTAGTATTCCAAAAACTCACTAAGTCCTATCATTGATCTGCCATTTAGAACTATGAAAAAGTATCGATAAAAAGGGTGTTCGCAACGAATTAGCAGTCGATTCTTTAATATTGCATCAAATGGGGGTATATCGATAATCGATCAGCCACATACCTCGCCACTGCAAAAATGGCCCTTATCGATACCCCTCCCACTCCATGGTGTAAGTTGCATAGGCGTACAATCTCTCAACAAACGTGCTGAGGAAAAACGTCGTATGAACATTCGAGAGTTGCCACATTTCCTTCGATAAAAAGATTAATTTTTAAGGAAACTTATGAATATTTCCCTTTGACATTTTCAGGAGCTTGAAGTGAAATTGCGTAAAAAAATATCTTAAAAATCGATAGGAAAATATTCATAAATTTACCAGGAAATCCGTGTTTTATCAAAGGAATTCGGGTTGCATTTATCGGCACGCACATAAAGTGAATTCACGGAAAAAGTATGTTTATCACGAAATCGAAAATGAATGTCACAGAAATTGTAATAATTCACGCAATTAAAAAAGAATTCATGCAATGGAAAAAATGTTGCACGAGTTGCTGTAGTGGCTCTGCTCAAATTGGTCGAATGTCTTCTACTTACCGACCACGGCTTTAAATGTGGTTAGAAGTTTTTGAGTGATATTCTCGCAGACATAGTGGAGGAGGCCGTGAAAAACAGTGACCTACCTTTAACTGACTGTTTTAATACCTTCTTATTCATACAGGCCCATTGGTATGCAGACGTCCATTCCTTCAGTGAAGCAGTCATTTGATTTATTTTATCGTTTCAACTTGTAGCAGAATTCTGTGGTATCAAACGAAAATGTCGTGCAAAAAATACCGCGCAGTTCAATAAATTTTGCGTGCATTCAGACGAATTTTGTGA